>NC_092090.1:11076762-11105121 GCF_045679555.1 Salvelinus alpinus | reverse complement strand
ACACCTGGTTAGGGGAGGTTCTGGCTAGCGGTGTAGAACACCTGGTTAGGAGAGGTGCTGGCTAGCGGTGTAGAACACCTGGTAAGGAGAGGTTCTGGCTGGCAGAGTAGAACACCTGGTTAGAGGAGGTGCTGGCTAGCAGAGTAGAACACCTGGTTAGGGGAGGTGCTGGCTAGCAGAGTAGAACACCTGGTTAGGAGAGGTGCTGGCCAGCAGAGTAGAACACCTGGTTAGGGGAGGTGCTGGCTAGCGGTGTAGAACACCTGGTTAGGGGAGGTGCTGGCTAGCAGAGTAGAACACCTGGTTAGGGGAGGTGCTGGCTAACAGAGTAGAACACCTGGTTAGGAGAGGTGCTGGCTAGCAGAGTAGAACACCTGGTTAGAGGAGGTGCTGGCTAGCAGAGTAGAACACCTGGTTAGGGGAGGTGCTGGCTAGCAGAGTAGAACACCTGGTTAGGAGAGGTGCTGGCTAGCGGTGTAGAACACCTGGTTAGGAGAGGTGCTGGCTAGCGGTGTAGAACACCTGGTTAGGAGAGGTGCTGGCTAGCGGTGTAGAACACCTGGTTAGGAGAGGTGCTGGCTAGCAGAGTAGAACACCTGGTTAGGTGAGGTTCTGGCTAGCAGAGTAGAACACCTGGTTAGGGGAGGTTCTGGCTAGCGGTGTAGAACACCTGGTTAGGAGAGGTGCTGGCTAGCGGTGTAGAACACCTGGTAAGGAGAGGTTCTGGCTGGCAGAGTAGAACACCTGGTTAGAGGAGGTGCTGGCTAGCAGAGTAGAACACCTGGTTAGGGGAGGTGCTGGCTAGCAGAGTAGAACACCTGGTTAGGAGAGGTGCTGGCCAGCAGAGTAGAACACCTGGTTAGGGGAGGTGCTGGCTAGCAGTGTAGAACACCTGGTTAGGGGAGGTGCTGGCTAGCAGAGTAGAACACCTGGTTAGGGGAGGTGCTGGCTAACAGAGTAGAACACCTGGTTAGGAGAGGTGCTGGCTAGCAGAGTAGAACACCTGGTTAGAGGAGGTGCTGGCTAGCAGAGTAGAACACCTGGTTAGGGGAGGTGCTGGCTAGCGGTGTAGAACACCTGGTTAGGGGAGGTGCTGGCTAGCAGAGTAGAACACCTGGTTAGGAGAGGTGCTTTCCCTCTCGATGTCTCTCTCCCTCACTCTCTCTCCCCTTCTTTCCCTCTCGATGTCTCCCTCCCTCACTCTCTCTCCCCTTCTTTCCCTCTCGATGTCTCTCTCCCTCACTCTCTCTCCCCTTCTTTCCCTCTCGATGTCTTTCTCCCTCATTCTCTCTCCCCTTCTTTCCCTCTCGATGTCTCTCTCCCTCACTCTCTCTCCCCTTCTTTCCCTCTCGATGTCTCCCTCCCTCACTCTCTCTCCCCTTCTGTCCCTCTCGATGTCTCTGTCCCTCACTCTCTCTCCCCTTCTTTCCCTCTCGATGTCTTTCTCCCTCACTCTCTCTCCCCTTCTTTCTCTCTCGATGTCTTTCTCCCTCATTCTCTCTCCCCTTCTTTCCCTCTCGATGTCTTTCTCCCTCACTCTCTCTCCCCTTCTTTCTCTCTCGATGTCTCTCTCCCTCACTCTCTCTCCCCTTCTTTCCCTCTCGATGTCTCTCTCCCTCACTCTCTCTCCCCTTCATTCCCTCTCGATGTCTCTCTCCCTCACTCTCTCTCCCCTTCTTTCCCTCTCAATGTCTCTCTCCCTCACTCTCTCTCCCCTTCTTTCCCTCTCAATGTCTCTCTCTTTCATTAAAACGAAATTCAACAATATAAAAAAATGTATTGAACTTTGTATGAAATTAGCTAAATGTATTGAACGTATTAGAAAACTCATTCATTTGACCAAGTAAATTATAAGACATGAGCAAAATGCATCAGTGATTCGTATTTCCCTGCAACCTTCTGAAATGGCACAGGAATGCCCCTGTGTGTGTGTGTGTGTGTGTGTGTCTCTGTGTGTGTGTGTGTGTGTGTGTGTGTGTGTGTGTGTGTGTGTGTGTGTGTGTGTGTGTGTGTGTGTGCGTGCGTGCGTGCGTGCGTGCGTGCGTGCGTGCGTGCGTGCGTGCGTGCGTGCGTGCGTGCGTGCGTGCCATTTTCAGGGGGGTCTCAGGGAGGACTTTAGCAGTGCGTACGGTATGACTTGTCTGTGGTAAAAACACAGGGCTGTGCCAGATCCAGTGAGCTACTACAGGAAGTCTGAATCACATAGGAGTGCACGTCACGTAGGAGGGCACGTCACATAGGAGGGCACGTCACGTAGGAGGGCACGTCACATAGGAGGGCACGTCACGTAGGAGGGCACGTCACATAGGAGGGCACGTCACGTAGGAGGGCACGTCACGTAGGAGGGCACGTCACGTAGGAGGGCACGTCACGTAGGAGGGCACGTCACGTAGGAGGGCACGTCACGTAGGAGGGCACGTGTAACTATTTTCCTGTCGTTCTCCAGGTACATCTCTGTCACTGCTACAGGTGCAACATTATAGTCCCTGTCATTAAATTACATAATCTTTTTTATATTTATGAGAATGAGTTGTTTAGACCAACGCAAAACAACAATGACATAAAACAGAAAGAAGTGGTTGGTATCCATCCAACAACATCCTTCATCAGTTGTCTACATGTGAAAGTTTCCAGCCTGCTGTATGGACAAGTAGTAGATTTCCCATGATTGCCTTCTGAATAGGTTTGTTTGCAGGTTATCTTGTGTTGTAAGATTTCACATCTATCTGAATAGGTTTGTTTGTATAGTACTGTATCAGTATGTTGTAGAGTAAGGTTTCCCATGAATGGGTGTGTTTGCAGACATCTTAAGTTAGACACAGTAAGACGATTTTTCACTCTTATCTGAATGGGTGTGTTTGTAAGCCCAATAAGTAGCTTACCCACCACTATCTACACTAGCCATCTATCTGAATGTGTGTGTTAGCAGTAGCTAAGTAGCTTAGCCTTATATACAGTTAGGCTAGTAGGTGTGTTAGCAGTAGCTTAGCCTTATCTACAGTTAGGCTAGTAGGTGTGTTAGCAGTAGCTTAGCCTTATCTACAGTTAGGCTAGTAGGTGTCTTAGCAGGAGGTTCAGTAAGTAGCTAGCCCACCCCTATCTACAGTGAATAAGTAGCTTTCTCATCACCATCCGAATGGGTTTATTTGCAGAATAGTAGCTTTCCCACCCCGTCTACTGTGAACGGGTGTCTGTCTGTGTCTATCTGTCCTTAACTGTCTGTCTGTTTGTCTGTCTGTCTGTCCGTCTGTCCGTCTGTCCGTCTGTCCGTCTGTCCGTCCGTCCGTCCGTCTGTAGGCAGCCTACCTGAGAGGACCTGGCCTGGGCCCACATAACATAACCTATATCTTATCCTCCTGTCTGTCCGTCCGTCTGTCCGTCCGTCCGTCCGTCCGTCCGTCTGTAGGCAGCCTACCTGAGAGGACCTGGCCTGGGCCCACATAACATAACCTATATCTTATCCTCCTGTCTGTCCGTCCGTCCGTCCGTCCGTCCGTCTGTAGGCAGCCTACCTGAGAGGACCTGGCCTGGGCCCACATAACATAACCTATATCTAATCCTCCTGTCTGCCTGCATGGCTCTGCAGGAATGTTGACTTTTCAAACAACATTCCAATGTGGAATTGTCATCTAATTCCAGACAGCGTTCCTGCCTCCATCGCTCTGCGATGATGCCTCTACTACTTGGGATATGTATGCTGCCTGTAATGACAAGGGGTGTGAAGATACGTGGATTATGGTTTGTGTTAGCGCTAAACTAGGCTAGCAGGACCAACAGTAAGTGGATATTATTTGTGTTGCTAGGCTAGCAGGACCTACGTGGAATGTAGTTTGATTTAGCGGCGCTCTGCTAGGCTATCTGGACCTAAGTTGAACATGGTTTGTGTTAGGCTAAACTACATGGTTTGTGTTAGGCTAAGCTAGGCTAGCTGGACCTAAGCGGAATGTGATTTGTGTTAGCCTAGGCTAGGCTACGTAGCTGGACCTTGGTGGAATATGGTTTGTGTTAGGCTAGTTTAAGCTAGGCTAGCTAGACCTAAGTAGAAAATTATTTGTGTTAGCGCTGGGCTAGGTAAGGCCAGAGAGGAAGAGGTTGAAGCGAGAGGGTTTACTCAATGCGAGTGTCGAATTTGGTCAACAAAAAATACAATTGCTAATTTGCAACGTAAGGTTTATTTGATCTAATAGATGTTACGTAATGGTTTGGTTGTTACGAATGCACTGATATAGGTGGACGCATGTGGGATTTCTCAAACTTAGAAAAAAACAACTCTATATCGGAATTGTGCTTGCTGTTCACACGCGTATCCAACCTCTCATTGGCTAGAATGGTTCCACCTGATTTTGCCTCCTTCCACCTGCCTTCCATCTTTGAAGACATGTATTTCCATTGTTAGAGCGGTCACTCGGCTATCTTGTCAATATAATAGATCATCTTTGGTAAGGCTAGGCAAACTGGGCATTTTTAAATGGAATATGGTTCAAATAGATGTTATGCTAGGCTAGCTAGCTAGCTGGGCCTTCATGGAGCCCAGAGGGGCCCTGGTAAGAGTAGGATACATTCTCCCCCACTAATGATTAGATTTAGTCTAGTCTTATTTACCCAGTCAGATAGAGTGTAGGGATAAGAGGAGTTATTTACCCAGTCAGATATAGAGGAGTTATTTACCCAGTCAGATATAGAGGAGTTATTTATCCAGTCAGATATAGAGGAGTTATTTACCCAGTCAGATATAGAGGAGTTATTTATCCAGTCAGATATAGAGGAGTTATTTACCCAGTCAGATATAGAGGAGTTATTTACCCAGTCAGATATAGAGGAGTTATTTACCCAGTCAGATATAGAGGAGTTATTTATCCAGTCAGATATAGAGGAGTTATTTACCCAGTCAGATATAGAGGAGTTATTTACCCAGTCAGGTATAGAAGAGTTATTTACCCAGTCAGATATAGAGGAGTTATTTATCCAGTCAGATATAGAGGAGGTATTTACCCAGTCAGATATAGAGGAGTTATTTATCCAGTCAGATATAGAGGAGTTATTTACCCAGTCAGATATAGAGGAGTTAATTATCCAGTCAGATATAGAGGAGTTATTTACCCAGTCAGGTATAGAGGAGTTATTTACCCAGTCAGATATAGAGGAGTTATTTACCCAGTCAGATATAGAGGAGTTATTTACCCAGTCAGATATAGAGGAGTTATTTACCCAGTCAGATATAGAGGAGTTATTTACCCAGTCAGATATAGAGGAGTTATTTACCCAGTCAGATATAGAGGAGTTATTTACCCAGTCAGATATAGAGGAGTTATTTACCCAGTCAGATATAGAGGAGTTATTTACCCAGTCAGATATAGAGGAGTTATTTACCCAGTCAGATATAGAGGAGTTATTTACCCAGTCAGATATAGAGGAGTTATTTACCCAGTCAGATATAGAGGAGTTATTTACCCAGTCAGATATAGAGGAGTTATTTACCCAGTCAGATATAGAGGAGTTATTTACCCAGTCAGATATAGAGGAGTTATTTACCCAGTCAGATATAGAGGAGTTATTTACCCAGTCAGATATAGAGGAGTTATTTACCCAGTCAGATATAGAGGAGTTATTTGGGAGGCCTCCTAGCACCCGGCCTCCCAGCTCCCGGCCTCCTAGCTCCCGGCCTCCTAGCTCCCGGCCTCCCAGCTCCCGGCTTCCCAGCTCCCGGCCTCCCAGCTCCCGGCCTCCTAGCTCCCGGCCTCTTAGCTCCCGGCCACTTAGCTCCCGGCCTCTTAGCTCCCGGCCTCCTAGCTCTCGGCCTCCCAGCTGAAAAATAAGTGTTTGATAAATATTTGGACTCCCAGCTCCTGGACTCCCAGCTCCTGTCCTCCTAGCTCCTGGCCGTCTGTCCTCCTAGCTCCTGGCCTCCTAGCTCCCGGCCTCCTAGCTCCCGGCCTCCCAGCTCCCGGCCTCCCAGCTCCCGGCCTCCTAGCTCCCGGCCTCTTAGCTCCCGGCCACTTAGCTCCCGGCCTCTTAGCTCCCGGCCTCCTAGCTCCCGGCCTCCTTGCTCCCGACCTCCTAGCTCCCGACCTCCTAGCTCCTGGCCTCTTTGCTTCTAGCTCCTGGCCTCTTGGCTTCTAGCTCCTGGCCTCTTGGCTTCTATCTCCTGGCCTCTTGGCTTCTAGTTCCTGGTCTCCTAGCTTCTGGCCTCTTGGCTTCTAGCTCCTGGCCTCTTGGCTTCTAGCTCCTAGCTCCTGGCCTCTTGGCTTCTAGCTCCTGGCCTCTCTTCTAGCTCCTGTCCTCCTAGCTCCTGGCCTCCTTGCTCCCGGCCTCCTTGCTCCCGACTTCCTAGCTCCCAACCTCCTAGCTCCCAACCTCCTAGCTCCCGACCTCCTAGCTCCCGACCTCCTAGCTCCTGTCCTCCTAGCTCCTGGCCTCTTGGCTTCTATCTCCCGGCCTCCTAGCTCCCGGCCTCCTAGCTCCCGGCCTCCTAGCTCCCGGCCTCTTGGCTTCTATCTCCTGGCCTCCTAGCTCCCGGCCTCCTAGCTCCTGGCCTCTTGGCTTCTAGCTCCTGTCCTCTTGGCTTCTAGCTCCTGGCCTCTTGGCTTCTAGCTCCTGGCCTCTTGGCTTCTAGCTCCTGGCCTCTTGGCTTCTAGCTCCTGGCCTCTTGGCTTCTAGGTCCTGTCCTCCTAGCTCCTTGCCTCTTGGCTTCTAGTTCCTGGTCTCCTAGCTCCTGGCCTCTTGGCTTCTAGCTCCTGGCCTCTTGGCTTCTAGCTCCTAGCCTCCTATCTCCTGGCCTCTTGGCTTCTAGTTCCTGGTCTCCTAGCTCCTGGCCTCTTGGCTTCTATCTCCTGGCCTCTTGGCTTCTAGCTCCTAGCCTCTTGGCTTCTAGCTCCTAGCCTCCTAGCTCCTGGCCTCTTGGCTTCTAGCTCCTGGTCTCCTGGTCTCCTAGCTCCTGGCCTCTTGGCTTCTAGCTCCTGGTCTCCTAGCTCCTGGCCTCTTGGCTTCTAGCTCCTGGTCTCCTAGCTCCTGGCCTCTTGGCTTCTAGCTCCTGGTCTCCTAGCTCCCGACCTCCTGGACTTTAAGTGAACAGAGAGACGTCTTTGTACCTTTAACTCAATTTTGCAGTTGTGATGCAAACCGTAAGACTGCTGAACAAACTTCCCATTCTGTACATTGATTGTGTCTCCTGCCAACTGGTCCACGATGACGTCTGTTAGGCCCAGTGACTCATCTAGCTACCTGCCTGCTCTCTCTGTGTGTGTGCGAGTGCGTGTGTGTGTGTGTGTGTGTGTGTGTGTGTGTGTGTGTGTGTGTGTGTGTGTGTGTGTGTGTGTGTGTGTGTGTGTGTGTGTGTGTGTGTGTGTGTGTGTGTGTGTGTGTGTGTGTGTGTGTGTGTGTGTGTGTGTGCGCGTGCCGCAGCAAAACCTAGATGCTGCTTAAAAGCCATGGATTAACGCAAGCAAGGGGTTATGTGAAAGTATGCTGCTTGGTAGGAGGGTATATGTGTACACTCTCTGACTGTGTGTGGTTGTGTGTGCGCACAGTGTCTCCCCTTACAGGTACAGTTAGTATTTGACCTTTAACCTCTAACCTCTCCCCTTACAGGTACTGTTAGTATTTGACCTTTAACCTCCAACCTCTCCCCTTACAGGTACTGTTAGTATTTAACCCCTAACCTCTCCCCTTACAGGTACTGTTAGTATTTGACCTTTAACCTCTAACCTCTCCCCTTACAGGTACTGTTAGTATTTAACCTCTAACCTCTCCCCTTACAGGTACTGTTAGTATTTGACCTTTAACCTCCAACCTCTCCCCTTACAGGTACTGTTAGTATTTAACCCCTAACCTCTCCCCTTACAGGTACAGTTAGTATTTGACCTTTAACCTCTAACCTCTCCCCTTACAGGTACTGTTAGTATTTGACCTTTAACCTCTAACCTCTCCCCTTACAGGTACTGTTAGTATTTGCCAAAGAGGACAGCCAGAATAATGGGTTCTGCTGGGCGTGTGAGAAGGCCAACTTCAGGTGTAACGTGGCGAGGACGCCAGAGGCGGCGTTGGAGTGTTTCCAGGAAAAGCACCACGACCTCGTCATCATCGACCACAGACATTCCAGATACTTCGACGCTGAATCACTATGCCGGTACGTTACCTTGTTATATCAGTAGGTTAGGTATATGCTGGTACATTACCTTGTTTTATCAGTAGGTTAGGTATATGCTGGTACATTACCTTGTTATGTCAGTAGGTTAGGTATATGCCGGTACATTACCTTGTTATATCAGTAGGTTAGGTATATGCTGGTACATTACCTTGTTATGTCAGTAGGTTAGGTATATGCCGGTACATTACCTTGTTATATCAGTAGGTTAGGTATATGCTGGTACATTACCTTGTTATATCAGTAGGTTAGGTATATGCTGGTACATTACCTTGTTATATCAGTAGGTTAGGTATATGCTGGTACATTACCTTGTTATATCAGTAGGTTAGGTACAGTGGGGAGAACAAGTATTTGATACACTGCCGATTTTGCAGGTTTTCCTACTTACAAAGCATGTAGAGGTCTGTCATTTTTATCATAGGTACACTTCAACTGTGAGAGACGGAATCTAAAACAAAAATCCAGAAAATTACATTGTATGATTTTTAAGTAATTAATTTGCATTTTATTGCATGACATAAGTATTTGATCACCTACCAACCAGTAAGAATTCCGGCTCTCACAGACCTGTTAGTTTTTCTTTAAGAAGCCCTCCTGTTCTCCACTCATTACCTGTATTAACTGCAACTGTTTGAACTCGTTACCTGTATAAAAGACACCTGTCCACACACTCAATCAAACAGACTCCAACCTCTCCACAATGGCCAAGACCAGAGAGCTGTGTAAGGACATCAGGGATAAATTGTAGACCTGTACAAGGCTGGGGTGGGCTACAGGACAATAGGCAAGCAGCTTGGTGAGAAGGCAACAACTGTTGGCACAATTATTAGAAAATGGAAGAAGTTCAAGATGACGGTCAATCACCCTCGGTCTGGGGCTCCATGCAAGATCTCACCTCGTGGGGCATCAATGATCATGAGGAATGTGAGGGATCAGCCCAGAACTACACGGCAGGACCTGGTCAATGACCTGAAGAGAGCTGGGACCACAGTCTCAAAGAAAACCATTAGTAACACACTACGCCGTCATGGATTAAAATCCTGCAGCGCACGCAAGGTCCCCCTGCTCAAGCCAGCGCATGTCCAGGCCCGTCTGAAGTTTGCCAATGACCATCTGGATGATCCAGAGGAGGAATGGGAGAAGGTCATGTGGTCTGATGAGACAAAAATAGAGCTTTTTGGTCTAAACTCCACTCGCCGTGTTTGGAGGAAGAAGAAGGATGAGTACAACCCCAAGAACACCATCCCAACCGTGAAGCATGGAGGTGGAAACATCATTCTTTGGGGATGCTTTTCTGCAAAGGGGACAGGACGACTGCACCGTATTGAGGGGAGGATGGATGGGGCCATGTATCGCGAGATCTTGACCAACAACCTCCTTCCCTCAGTAAGAGCATTGAAGATGGGTCGTGGCTGGGTCTTCCAACATGACAACGACCCGAAACACACAGCCAGGGCAACTAAGGAGTGGCTCCGTAAGAAGCATCTCAAGGTCCTGGAGTGGCCTAGCCAGTCTCCAGACCTGAACCCAATAGAAAATCTTTGGAGGGAGCCGAAAGTCCGTATTGCCCAGCGACAGCCCCGAAACCTGAAGGATCTGGAGAAGGTCTGTATGGAGGAGTGGGCCAAAATCCCTGCTGCAGTGTGTGCAAACCTGGTCAATAACTACAGGAAACGTATGATCTCTGTAATTGCAAACTAAGGTTTCTGTACCAAATATTAAGTTCTGCTTTTCTGATGTATCAAATACTTATGTCATGCAATAAAATGCAAATTAATTACTTAAAAATCATACAATGTGATTTTCTGGATTTTTGTTTTAGATTCCTTCTCTCAGAGTTGAAGTGTACCTATGATAAAAATTACAGACCTCTACATGCTTTGTAAGTAGGAAAACCTGCAAAATCGGCAGTGTATCAAATACTTGTTCTCCCCACTGTATATGCTGGTACATTACCTTGTTATATCAGTAGGTTAGGTATATGCTGGTACATTACCTTGTTATATCAGTAGGTTAGGTATATGCTGGTACATTACCTTGTTATATCAGTAGGTTAGGTATATGCCGGTACATTACCTTGTTATATCAGTAGGTTAGGTATATGCTGGTACATTACCTTGTTATATCAGTAGGTTAGGTATATGCTGGTACGTTACCTTGTTATATCAGTAGGTTAGGTATATGCTGGTACATTACCTTGTTATATCAGTAGGTTAGGTATATGCCGGTACATTACTTTGTTATAAGTGAAGGTTAGGTATATGCTGGTACATTACCTTGTTATATCAGTAGGTTAGGTATATGCTGGTACATTACCTTGTTATATCAGTAGGTTAGGTATATGCTGGTACATTACCTTGTTATATCAGTAGGTTAGGTATATGCTGGTACATTACCTTGTTATATCAGTAGGTTAGGTATATGCTGGTACATTACCTTGTTATATCAGTAGGTTAGGTATATGCTGGTACATTACCTTGTTATATCAGTAGGTTAGGTATATGCTGGTACATTACCTTGTTATATCAGTAGGTTAGGTATATGCCTGTACATTACCTTGTTATATCAGTAGGTTAGGTATATGCCTGTACATTACCTTGTTATATCAGTAGGTTAGGTATATGCTGGTACATTACCTTGTTATATCAGTAGGTTAGGTATATGCTGGTACATTACCTTGTTATGTCAGTAGGTTAGGTATATGCTGGTACATTACCTTGTTATATCAGTAGGTTAGGTATATGCTGGTACATTACCTTGTTATATCAGTAGGTTAGGTATATCCTGGTACATTACCTTGTTATATCAGTAGGTTAGGTATATGCCGGTACATTACCTTGTTATAAGTGAAGGTTAGGTATATGCTGGTACATTACCTTGTTATATCAGTAGGTTAGGTATATGCCGGTACATTACTTTGTTATAAGTGAAGGTTAGGTATACATATGCTAGTGTGTTACTATGCCGGTAGGTGATCTTACTATGCTAGTGTGTTACTATGCCGGTAGGTGATCTTACTATGCCGGTATGTTACAATACCGGAAGGTTTTCTTACTCTGCCGGTAGGGGATCATAGTATGCTAGTATGTTACTATGCCGGTAGGTGACCTTACTATGCGAGTGTGTTACTATGCCGGTAGGTGATCTTACTATAATGGTATGTTACTATGCTGGTAGGTGATCTTACTATGTTGGTATGTTACTATGCTGGTATGTTACTCTGCTGGTTGGTTACTATGCTGGTATGTTACTATGCTGGTTGGTTATGTCACTATGCTGGTATGTTACTCTGCTGGTTGGTTACTATGCTGGTATGTTACTCTGCTGGTATGTTACTCTGCTGGTTGGTTACTATGCTGGTATGTTACTATGCTGGTTGGTTACTATGCTGGTTGGTTATGTCACTATGCTGGTATGTTACTATGCTGGTTGGTTACTATGCTGGTTGGTTATGTCACTATGCTGGTATGTTACAATGCTGGTATGTTACTATGCTGGTATGTTACTCTGCTGGTTGGTTACTATGCTGGTGTGGTACTATGCTGGTGTGTTACTATGCTGGTATGTTACTATGCTGGTATGTTACTCTGCTGGTTGGTTACTATGCTGGTATGTTACTATGCTGGTGTGTTACTATGCTGGTTGGTTACTATGCTGGTATGTTACTATGCTGGTATGTTACAATGCTGGTATGTTACTATGCTGGTATGTCACTATGCTGGTATGTCACTATGCTGGTATGTTACAATGCTGGTATGTTACTATGCTGGTATGTTACTATGCATGTATGTTACTCTACTGGTTGGTTACTATGCTGGTGTGGTACTATGCTGGTGTGTTACTATGCTGGTTGGTTACTATGCTGGTATGTTACTATGCTGGTATGTTACAATGTTGGTATGTTACTATGCTGGTTGGTTACTATGCTGGTATGTTACTATGCTGGTATGTTACTATGCTGGTATGTCACTATGCTGGTATGTTACTATGCTGGTATGTTACTATGCTGGTATGTTACTATGCTGGTTGGTTACTATGCTGGTATGTTACTATGCTGGTTGGTTACTATGCTGGTATGTTACTATGCTGGTTGGTTACTATGCTGGTTTGTTACTATGCTGGAATGTTACTATGCTGGTATGTTACTATGCTGGTATGTTAATATGCTGGTATGTTACCTTGTTATATCAGTAGGTTAGGTATATGCCGGTACATTACCTTGTTATATCAGTAGGTTAGGTATATGCTGGTACATTACCTTGTTATATCAGTAGGTTAGGTATATGCTGGTACGTTACCTTGTTATATCAGTAGGTTAGGTATATCCTGGTACATTACCGTGTTATATCAGTAGGTATATGCTGGTACATTACCTTGTTATATCAGTAGGTTAGGTATATCCTGGTACATTACCTTGTTATATCAGTAGGTTAGGTATATGCCGGTACATTACCTTGTTATAAGTGAAGGTTAGGTATATGCTGGTACATTACCTTGTTATATCAGTAGGTTAGGTATATGCCGGTACATTACTTTGTTATAAGTGAAGGTTAGGTATATGCCGGTACATTACCTTGTTATATCAGTAGGTTAGGTATATGCTGGTACATTACCTTGTTATATCAGTAGGTTAGGTATATCCTGGTACATTACCTTGTTATATCAGCAGGTTAGGTATATCCTGGTACATTACCGTGTTATATCAGTAGGTATATGCTGGTGCATTACCTTGTTATATCAGTAGGTTAGGTATATGCTGGTACATTACCTTGTTATATCAGTAGGTTAGGTATATGCTGGTACATTACCTTGTTATATCAGTAGGTTAGGTATATGCCTGTACATTACCTTGTTATATCAGTAGGTTAGGTATATGCTGGTACATTACCTTGTTATATCAGTAGGTTAGGTATATCCTGGTACATTACCGTGTTATATCAGTAGGTATATGCTGGTACATTACCTTGTTATATCAGTAGGTTAGGTATATGCTGGTACATTACCTTGTTATATCAGTAGGTTAGGTATATGCTGGTACATTACCTTGTTATATCAGTAGGTTAGGTATATGCCTGTACATTACCTTGTTATATCAGTAGGTTAGGTATATGCTGGTACATTACCTTGTTATATCAGTAGGTTAGGTATATGCTGGTACATTACCTTGTTATGTCAGTAGGTTAGGTATATGCTGGTACATTACCTTGTTATATCAGTAGGTTAGGTATATGCTGGTACATTACCTTGTTATATCAGTAGGTTAGGTATATCCTGGTACATTACCTTGTTATATCAGTAGGTTAGGTATATGCCGGTACATTACCTTGTTATAAGTGAAGGTTAGGTATATGCTGGTACATTACCTTGTTATATCAGTAGGTTAGGTATATGCCGGTACATTACTTTGTTATAAGTGAAGGTTAGGTATACATATGCTAGTGTGTTACTATGCCGGTAGGTGATCTTACTATGCTAGTGTGTTACTATGCCGGTAGGTGATCTTACTATGCCGGTATGTTACAATACCGGAAGGTTTTCTTACTCTGCCGGTAGGGGATCATAGTATGTTACTATGCCGGTAGGTGACCTTACTATGCGAGTGTGTTACTATGCCGGTAGGTGATCTTACTATAATGGTATGTTACTATGCCGGTAGGTGATCTTACTATGCTGGTATGTTACAATGCTGGTAGGTGATCTTACTATGTTGGTATGTTACTATGCTGGTATGTTACTCTGCTGGTTGGTTACTATGCTGGTATTTTACTATGCTGGTATGTGACTATGCTGGTATGTTACTCTGCTGGTTGGTTATGTCACTATGCTGGTATGTTACAATGCTGGTATGTTACTATGCTGGTATGTTACTCTGCTGGTTGGTTACTATGCTGGTGTGGTACTATGCTGGTGTGTTACTATGCTGGTTGGTTACTATGCTGGTATGTTACTATGCTGGTATGTTACAATGCTGGTATGTTACTATGCTGGTATGTCACTATGCTGGTATGTCACTATGCTGGTATGTTACAATGCTGGTATGTTACTATGCTGGTATGTTACTATGCATGTATGTTACTCTGCTGGTTGGTTACTATGCTGGTGTGGTACTATGCTGGTGTGTTACTATGCTGGTTGGTTACTATGCTGGTATGTTACTATGCTGGTATGTTACAATGTTGGTATGTTACTATGCTGGTTGGTTACTATGCTGGTATGTTACTATGCTGGTATGTTACTATGCTGGTATGTCACTATGCTGGTATGTTACTATGCTGGTATGTTACTATGCTGGTATGTTACTATGCTGGTTGGTTACTATGCTGGAATGTTACTATGCTGGTATGTTACTATGCTGGTATGTTACTATGCTGGTATGTTACTATGCTGGTATGTTACTATGCTGGTTGGTTACTATGCTGGTATGTTACTATGCTGGTTGGTTACTATGCTGGTATGTTACTATGCTGGTTGGTTACTATGCTGGTTTGTTACTATGCTGGAATGTTACTATGCTGGTATGTTACTATGCTGGTATGTTACTATGCTGGTATGTTAATATGCTGGTATGTTACCTTGTTATATCAGTAGGTTAGGTATATGCTGGTACATTACCTTGTTATATCAGTAGGTTAGGTATATGCCGGTACATTACCTTGTTATATCAGTAGGTTAGGTATATGCTGGTACATTACCTTGTTATATCAGTAGGTTAGGTATATGCTGGTACGTTACCTTGTTATATCAGTAGGTTAGGTATATCCTGGTACATTACCGTGTTATATCAGTAGGTATATGCTGGTACATTACCTTGTTATATCAGTAGGTTAGGTATATGCTGGTACATTACCTTGTTATATCAGTAGGTTAGGTATATGCTGGTACATTACCTTGTTATATCAGTAGGTTAGGTATATCCTGGTACATTACCTTGTTATATCAGTAGGTTAGGTATATGCCGGTACATTACCTTGTTATAAGTGAAGGTTAGGTATATGCTGGTACATTACCTTGTTATATCAGTAGGTTAGGTATATGCCGGTACATTACTTTGTTATAAGTGAAGGTTAGGTATACATATGCTAGTGTGTTACTATGCCGGTAGGTGATCTTACTATAATGGTATGTTACTATGCCGGTAGGTGATCTTACTATAATGGTATGTTACAATGCTGGTAGGTGATCTTACTATGCTGGTATGTTACTATGCTGGTTGGTTACTATGCTGGTGTGGTACTATGCTGGTGTGTTACTATGCTGGTTGGTTACTATGCTGGTATGTTACTATGCTGGTATGTTACTATGCTGGTATGTTACTATGCTGGTATGTTACTCTGCTGGTTGGTTATGTCACTATGCTGGTATGTTACTATGCTGGTATGTTACTCTGCTGGTTGGTTACTATTCTGGTATGGTACTATGCTGGTGTGTTACTATGCTGGTTGGTTACTATGCTGGTATGTTACTATGCTGGTATGTTACAATGCTGGTATGTTACTATGCTGGTATGTCACTATGCTGGTATGTTACTCTGCTGGTATGTTACTATGCTGGTATGTTACTCTGCTGGTTGGTTACTATGCTGGTGTGGTACTATGCTGGTGTGTTACTATGCTGGTTGGTTACTATGCTGGTATGTTACTATGCTGGTATGTTACAATGTTGGTATGTTACTATGCTGGTTGGTTACTATGCTCTGATGTCACTATGCTGGTATGTTACTCTGCTGGTTGGTTACTATGCGGGTTGGTTACTATGCTGGTATGTTACTATGCTGGTATGTTACTATGCTGGTGTGTTACTATGCTGGTTTGTTACTATGCTGGTATGTTACTATGCTGGTGTGTTACTATGCCGGTGTGTTACTATGCTGTTTGGTTACTATGCTGGTTGGTTACTATGCTGGTTGCTTACTTAGCTGGTTGGTTACTATGCTGGTGTGTTACTATGCTGGTGTGTTATTATGCTGGAATGTAACTATGCTGGTATGTTACTATGCTGGAATGTTACTATGCTGGTATTTTACTATGCTGGTTGGTTACTATGCTGGTATGTTACTATGCTGGTTGGTTACTATGCTGGTTGCTTACCTAGCTGGTTGGTTACTATGCTGGTGTGTTACTATGCTGGTGTGTTATTATGCTGGAATGTAACTATGCTGGTATGTTACTATGCTGGTATGTTACTATGCTGATGTTTTACTATGCTGGTTGGTTACTATGCTGGTATGTTACTATGCTGGAATGTAACTATGCTGGTTGGTTACTATGCTGGTATGTTACTATGCTGGTTGGTTACTATGCTGGTATGTTACTATGCTGGTTGGTTACTATGCTGGTATGTTACAATGCTGGTATGTTACTATACTGGTTGGTTACTATGCTGGTTGGTTACTATGCTGGTATGTTACTATGCTGGTATGTTACTATGCTGGTTGGTTACTATGCTGGTATGTTACAATGCTGGTATGTTACTATGCTGGTTGGTTACTATGCTGGTATGTTACTATGCTGGTATGTTACTATGCTGGTGTGTTACTATGCTGGTGTGTCACTATGCTTGTATGTTACTCTGCTGGTTGGTTATGTTACTATGCTGGCATGTTACTATGCTGGTATGTTACTATGCTGGTGTAATGGCTGTCAAAATAGTTCTCCTCCTCAGACGAGGAGGAGCATGGATCGGACCAAGATGCGGATTGGTAATTGTACATGTTTAATGTAAATAACAAGAAAACACTACAAACTACAAAACAACAAACGTGACATACCTCAAAACAGTCCTGTGTGGTCCAAACACTGACACAGGAAACAAACACCCACAAAAGCCTACTGCCTATGGCTACCTTAAATATGGCTCCCAATCAGAGACAAATGAATGACAGCTGTCTCTGATTGAGACCCAATCTAGGCAGCCATAGACATAACTAGACAACCTAACAAACACTATCCCATACACATACAACACCCATAGACTAACCAAACACACACAACATACAATGCCCACCCCAACTCACGCCCTGACCAACTAAACATAATCAAAATAACATAAAAATAGGTCAGGAACGTGACATAACCCCCCCCTCAAGGTGCGTACTCCGAACGCACCACCAAAAGTCTAGGGGAGGGTCTGGGTGGGCATCTGTCCACGGTGGTGGCTCCGGCTCTGGACGCTGTCCCCACACCACCATAGTCACTCCCCGCTTCCGTATCCCCCACCCAATGACCACCCTCCAACTAAACCCACCTAACTGAAGGGGCAGCATCGGGATAAGGGGCAGCACCGGGATAAGGGGCAGCACCGGGATGAGGGACGGCAGCTCCGGG
Source organism: Salvelinus alpinus (assembly GCF_045679555.1). NCBI lineage: Eukaryota > Metazoa > Chordata > Actinopteri > Salmoniformes > Salmonidae > Salvelinus > Salvelinus alpinus. Next base: position 11,087,652 of record NC_092090.1, on the reverse strand, counting down.
CTGAGGGACGGCAGCTCCGGGCTGAGGGACGGCAGCTCCGGGCTGAGGGACGGCAGCTCCGGACTGGCTGGCGGATCCTGGCTGGCTGGCGGATCCTGGCTGGCTGACGGCTCTGGCTGGTCATGGCTGGCTGACGGCTCTGGCTGGTCATGGCTGGCTGACGGCTCTGGCTGGTCATGGCTGGCTGACGGCTCTGGCTGGTCAGATCTGGCGGAAGGCTCTGGCTGATCCGGTCTGGCGGAAGGCTCTGGCTGATCCGGTCTGGCGGAAGGCTCTGGCTGATCCGGTCTGGCGGAAGGCTCTGGCTGATCCGGTCTGGCGGAAGGCTCTGGCTGATCCGGTCTGGCGGAAGGCTCTAGCGGCTCCTGTCTGGCGGACGGCTCTAGCGGCTCCTGTCTGGCGGACGGCTCTGTAGGCTCATGGCAGACGGGCGGCTTTGCAGGCTCATGGCAGACGGGCGGCTTTGCAGGCTCATGGCAGACGGACAGTTCAGACGGCGTTGGGCAGACGGGCAGTTCAGGCGCCGCTGGGCAGACGGGCAGTTCAGGCGCCGCTGGGCAGACGGGCAGTTCAGGCGCCGCTGGGCAGACGGGCAGTTCAGGCGCCGCTGGGCAGACGGGCAGTTCAGGCGCCGCTGGGCAGACGGCAGACTCAGGCCGGCTGAGACGCACTGTAGGCCTGGTGCGTGGTACCGGAACTGGAGGTACCGGGCTAAGGACACGCACCTTCAGGCTAGTGCGGGGAACAACAACAGGGCACACTGGACTCTCGTGGCGCACTCTAGGCCTGGTGCGTGGTACCGGAACTGGAGGTACCGGGCTGAGGGCACGCACCTTAGGGCGAGTGCGGGGAGAAGGAACAGTGCGTACCGGGCTCTGGAGACGCACAGGAGGCTTGGTGCGTGGTGCCGGAACTGGAGGCACTGGGCTGGAGACACGCACCATAGGGAGAGTGCGTGGAGGAGGAACAGGGCTCTGGAGATGCACTGGAAGCCTGGTGCGTGGTGTAGGCACTGGTGGTACTGAGCTGGGGTGGGAAGGTGGCGCCGGATATACCGGACCGTGAAGGAGGACACGTGCTCTTGAGCACCGAGCCTCCCCAACCTTACCAGGTTGAATGGTCCCTGTAGCCCTGCCAGTGCGGCGAGGTGGAATAGCCCGCACTGGGCTATGCAGGCGAACCGGGGACACCACCTGTAAGGCTGGTGCCATGTACGCCGGCCCGAGGAGACGTACTGGAGACCAGATACGTTGGGCCGGCTTCATGGCACTCGGCTCGATGCCCAACCTAGCCCTCCCAGTGCGGCAAGGTGGAATAGCCCGCACTGGGCTAAGCACGCGTACTGGGGACACCGTGCGCTTTACCGCATAACACGGTGTCTGACCAGTACGACGCCCTCTCACTCCACGGCAAGCCCGGGGAGTTGGCTCAGGTATCCTACCCGGCTTCGCCACACTCCCCTTTAGCCCCCCCCCAATAAATTTTTGGGTGAGCCTCTCGGGCTTCCAGCCTCTCATACGTGCTGCCTCCTCATACCAGCGCTCCTGGGCTGTGGCTGCCTCCTTCTCCTCCCGAGAGCGGCGATTCTCTCCCACCTTAGCCCAGGGTCCTTCTCCATTGAAAATTTGCTCCCAACTCCATTCCTCCTCTCTCCATTGCTTTAGTTCTTGCCCTCCTTCCTCAATCCGCTTGGTCCTGTTGTGGTGGGTGTTTCTGTAATGGCTGTCAAAGTCGTTCTCCTCCTCAGACGAGGAGGAGCATGGATCGGACCAAGATGCGGATTGGTAATTGTACATGTTTAATGTAAATAACAAGAAAACACTACAAACTACAAAACAACAAACGTGACATACCTCAAAACAGTCCTGTGTGGTCCAAACACTGACACAGGAAACAAACACCCACAAAAGCCTACTGCCTATGGCTACCTTAAATATGGCTCCCAATCAGAGACAAATGAATGACAGCTGTCTCTGATTGAGACCCAATCTAGGCAGCCATAGACATAACTAGACAACCTAACAAACACTATCCCATACACATACAACACCCATAGACTAACCAAACACACACAACATACAATGCCCACCCCAACTCACGCCCTGACCAACTAAACATAATCAAAATAACATAAAAATAGGTCAGGAACGTGACAGCTGGTTGGTTACTATGCTGGTTGGTTACTATTCTGGTATGCTACTATGCTGGTATGTTACTATGCTTGTTGTTTACTATGCTGGTTGGTTACTATGCTGGTATGTTACTATGTTGGTGTGTTATTCTGCTGGTATGTTAATATGCTGGTGTGTTACTATGCTGGTGTGTTACTATGCTGTAATGTAACTATGTTGGTATGTTACTATACTGGTTGGTGTGTTACTATACTGCCATGTTACTATGCTGGTTGGTTACTATGCTGGTATGTTACTATTCTGGTGTGTTACTATGCTGGTATGCTACTATGCTGGAATGTAACTATGCTGGTATGTTACTATGCTGGTTGGTTACTATTCTGGTATGTTACTATGCTGGTATGTTACTATGCTTGTTGGTTACTATGCTGGAATGTAACTATGCTGGTATGTTACTATGCTGGTTGGTTACTATTCTGGTATGTTACTATGCTGGTATGTTACTATGCTTGTTGGTTACTATGCTGGAATGTAACTATGCTGGTATGTTACTATGCTGGTTGGTTACTATTCTGGTATGTTACTATGCTGGTATGTTACTATGCTGGTTGGTTACGTTAGTATTAACTAATAAAATGCTTTATTTGACCAGCTTGTCCCATTGAGGTCAACATACCTATTTTTCAAGGAAGACCTGGTCACAATACACAGTGCTGTGTTTCGCTGTTTCCACACACAGAGAGAGATGTTGTGGTCCACCTAATGCAGCATCCTTTCTGACTGGATGGGGTTCCCAAATTGGAACGATGGGTTTTCTAGTTTCTGCGTTGTGCCTGTCCTCAGACCTAAGTCCCCTGCTACCTAGTGAAGTCAGGTCCCTTCTCAACGAGCAACAGCCCCCCCCCCCACACCACTCTATCTTTAGCCCGGGCCCAAACCAAAAACAAGTTTACAAACATTAATTGACTCTGGCCGTAGCCTGTATGTTAACCTTATTCATCTTGGCCAGTCTATAGGTTCAGTGTACACGCAGGGCTTTCTGTGGAGAACTAAAGCTTCTTTATGGTGACTGGCTGAAGAGAAACCACAGCCGGATGACCACGACTGCTACACTGCATTCTTTCACTGGGCCTAGATCTGCTCATGGAGCTGCACCACAGGGCCTAGGCCTGCTCATGGAGCTGCACCACAGGGCCTAGGCCTGCTCACAGAGCTACACCAGTCCTGCACACAGAGCTTTGGTCTGGGAGAATCAGAGCTGCACCACAGGGCCTAGGCCTATTCATGGAGCTTCACCACAGGGTCTAGTCCTACTCACAGAGCTGCGCCACAGAGCCTAGTACTGTTATTCTTGAACCAGAGCTTGAATAACTGGAGCTCCATTGATTTGATGGCTTTGTGGCAGTTTCCACCAGTATGTTTTCTGGCTAAATGATAAATGTGTGTCTTTGTTTTCCCTTCAGGTCGATCAGGGCGGTGACCTCTTCAGAAAACACTGTGATAGTCGCTGTAGTAAAAAGGTATGTTTCCCTCCTCTCTTCATGTCCTGATAGTCTCCATATATATACCAGTCACTATGATCATAGTCTCCATCTATATACCAGTCACTATGATCATAGTCTCCATCTATATACCAGTCACTATGATCATAGTCTCCATCTATATACCAGCCACTATGATCATAGTCTCATCTATATACCAGTCACTATGATCATAGTCTCATCTATATACCAGTCACTATTATCATAGTCTCATCTATATACCAGTCACTATGTCCTGATAGTCTCCATCTATATACCAGTCACTATGATCATAGTCTCATCTATATACCAGTCACTATGATCATAGTCTCATCTATATACCAGTCACTATGATCATAGTCTCCATCTATATACCAGTCACTATGATCATAGTCTCATCTATATATCAGTCACTATGATCATAGTCTCCATCTATATACCAGTCAGTATGATCATAGTCTCATCTATATACCAGTCACTATGATCATAGTCTCATCTATATATCAGTCACTATGATCATAGTCTCCATCTATATACCAGTCACTATGATCATAGTCTCATCTATATACCAGTCAGTATGATCATAGTCTCATCTATATACCAGTCACTATGATCATAGTCTCATCTATATACCAGTCACTATGATCATAGTCTCATCTATATATCAGTCACTATGATCATAGTCTCCATCTATATACCAGTCAGTATGATCATAGTCTCATCTATATACCAGTCACTATGATCATAGTCTCCATCTATATACCAGTCACTATGATCATAGTCTCCATCTATATACCAGTCACTATGATCATAGTCTCATCTATATACCAGTCACTATGATCATAGTCTCATCTATATATCAGTCACTATGATCATAGTCTCCATCTATATACCAGTCAGTATGATCATAGTTTCCATCTATATACCAGTCACTATGAGTGTAGTCTCCATCTATATACCAGTCACTATGATCATAGTCTCCATCTATATACCAGTCACTATGATCATAGTCTCCATCTATATACCAGTCAGTATGATCATAGTCTCATCTATATACCAGTCACTATGATCATAGTCTCCATCTATATACCAGTCACTATGATCATAGTCTCATCTATATACCAGTCACTATGATCATAGTCTCATCTATATACCAGTCACTATGATCATAGTCTCATCTCTATACCAGTCACTATGATCATAGTCTCCATCTATATACCAGTCACTATGATCATAGTCTCATCTATATACCAGTCACTATGATCATAGTCTCCATCTATATACCAGTCACTATGATCATAGTCTCCATCTATATACCAGTCAGTATGATCATAGTCTCATCTATATACCAGTCACTATGATCATAGTCTCATCTCTATACCAGTCACTATGATCATAGTCTCATCTATATACCAGGCACTATGATCATAGTCTCCATCTATATACCAGTCACTATGATCATAGTCTCCATCTATATACCAGTCACTATGATCATAGTCTCATCTATATACCAGTCACTATGATCATAGTCTCATCTATATACCAGTCACTATGATCATAGTCTCATCTATATACCAGTCACTATGAGTGTAGTCTCCATCTATATACCAGTCACTATGATCATAGTCTCCATCTATATACCAGTCACTATGATCATAGTCTCCATCTATATACCAGTCACTATGATCATAGTCTCCATCTATATACCAGTCACTATGATCATAGTCTCATCTATATACCAGTCACTATGATCATAGTCTCATCTATATACCAGTCACTATGATCATAGTCTCATCTATATACCAGTCACTATGAGTGTAGTCTCCATCTATATACCAGTCACTATGAGTGTAGTCTCCATCTATATACCAGTCACTATGATCATAGTCTCCATCTATATACCAGTCACTGTGATCATAGTCTCATCTATATACCAGTCACTATGATCATAGTCTCATCTATATACCAGTCACTGTGATCATAGTCTCATCTATATACCAGTCACTATGATCATAGTCTCATCTATATACCAGTCACTATGATCATAGTCTCCATCTATATACCAGTCACTATGATCATAGTCTCATCTATATACCAGTCACTATGATCATAGTCTCCATCTATATACCAGTCACTATGATCATAGTCTCATCTATATACCAGTCACTATGATCATAGTCTCATCTATATACCAGTCACTATTGATGCAGTACAGAGAGTTTTGTTGATACATTTTTATCTGAATGGTTTAGTTTATCTTTTTGGTTTTTGCTGTTGTAGGCCGGACAGGGAGGAGGCCTCGGTGATGCCCCTTATCAATGCTGGCTTTAACAGGGTGAGTGAAACACACACACACACACACACACACACCAACACACACACACAGTCATCCCGCCACCCCCAACACCCCCCCCCCCCCCACCGCTCACACAGTTATCCCCACGCCACACACAGTCACCCCCCCCCTCCCCCAACACACACAGTCAACCCCCCCACCCCCAACACACACAGTCACCCCCCCCACCCCCAACACACACAGTCACCCCCCCCCCACCCCCAACACACACAGTCACCCCCCCCTCCCCCAACACACACAGTCAAACCCCCCACCCCCAACACACACAGTCACCCCCCCCCCCCACCTCCCCCAACACACACAGTCCCCCCCGGCCCCCCGCCACACACACACACGCTCACGTCTGCTGTACACACCTAAATCTGTCTGTATCTTTCTCCAGTTCCCACTAGCAGCTAATGGCTGAGTAAACACTCCATCCAGGTCGCAGCTAACATTCATCAAGATAGCAAGGGTTGCGTCCCAAATGGCATACTATTCCCTATGCTCCCCTGGTCATAAGTAGTGCACTACATAGGGAATAGGCTGCTATTCCCTATGCTCCCCTGGTCATAAGTAGTGCACTACATAGGGAATAGGCTGTCATTTGGGACGCAGGCCTGCTGCAGGGTACTTTGTGTTCTGTGTTCTCTCAGACCTGATGGTGAATACGTTGGACTACTCATGAGAAGGACCTAAAGACAAATATGACAAGTGCCCTGCAGCGACGTCTGAGGGGTTTTGAGTGTGTCACTAATGACCTAGCTAAGGAATTACAGTACACTATGTCACTGACGTGGCAGAAAGTGGTTGGCAGTATGTCATTATGACGTCTTCTCAACTACATGGTGCCCGCTTGGAGGAAATGTCTTTGTTTAACATCAAAACACCTACTCTAAAACACCGTGTCTACTGTACATTAAGGAGGTGGTAGAAGTCACGCCTAACCACTGATACTGGGTCAGATTATTCTCAGCCACCCAATAATGGCTATAGTTAGGATTGGAGGTATGGTAATCTGACCCGAGATCTGTGGTTAAGATTTAAGGGTCACCTAACGATGAAACGTGTGTAAATAAACAAAGAAACATAATCCCATGTTCAAGGTTTGGTGATCCCTGTTGAACCGTGTAACCCCTGACCTTTGATCCTAGTAGAGATACACTGTGTGTGTCCCAAATGCCTGGTCTATAGTAGTGCACTATATAGGGAATAGGGCCCTGGTCTATAGTAGTACCACTATATAGGGAATAGGGCTCTGGTCTATAGTAGTACCACTATATAGGGAATAGGGCCCTGGTCTATAGTAGTACCACTATATAGGGAATAGGGCTCTGGTCTATAGTAGTACCACTATATAGGGCTCTGGTCTATAGTAGTACCACTATACAGGGCCCTGGTCTATAGTAGTGCACTATGAAGGGACTAGGGCCCTGGTCTATAGTAGTGCACTATGAAGGGACTAGCGTGACATTTTTGAAGCAGCTTGTATTAACCCCTGACCTTTGACACAGCACCCTATTCCCTATGGGCCCTGGTCAAAAAGTAGTGCACTATTGGGATGCAGTTAAACACTGTGTTTAACCTGTGACCTCTAACTCTATAGAGATATGTGGAGAACGCTAACATGATGGCCTGTTACAATGAGCTGCTGCAGCTGGAGCATGGAGAAGTTCTGGCACAGTTCAAACTGAGGTGAGACACACACACACACACACACACACACACACACACACACACACACACACACACACACACAAGCACACACACACACACACACAAGCACATACACACACACACACACACACACAATCACACACACACACACAATCACACACACACACACATACACACACACACAATCACACACACACACACAATCACACACACACATACACACACACACACACACACACACACACACACACAATACACATACACATACACACACACACACACACACACACACACACACACACACCAGGTATAACCAGGTCATAGAGAAGACACATATCCATAGCTGCTTTGTGTGATGTATTGTTGTCTCTACCTTCTTCCCCTTTGTGCTGTTGTCTGTTAGCCCAGTAATGTTTGTACCATGTTTTGTGCTGCTGCCATGTTGTGTTGCTACCATGTTGTTGTTATGTTGTGTTGCTACCATGCTGTGTTGTCATGTGTTGCTCTCTTGCTACGTTGTTGTCTTAGGTCTCTCTTTATGTAGTGTTGTGTTGTCTCTCTTGTTGTGATGTGTGTTTTGTCATATATTTATATTGTATTTATTTTTAATCCCAGGACCTCGTCCCCGCAGGAGGCCTTTTGCCTTTTGGTAGGCCGTCATTGTAAATAAGTATTTGTTCTTAACTGACTTGCCTAGTTAAATAAAGGTTAAATAAAGGTTAAATATAAATAAATAAATCCACTCAATGCTGCCCCCAAATCCTGTAATAATGGTGGAGTGATTAAAAATGAGAGATTAAACAAGTAGAATGATGTTTCTACAGCTATGTACTGTACACATATCTAAATGTAGCTCCTGTTCTACATTCAGAGGTGCATTTCAACTATCTCCCTCCCTCCCTATCTCTCTTCCCTCCCTCCCTATCTCTCTTCCCTCCCTCCCTATCTCTCCCTCCCTCCCTATCTCTCTTCCCTCCCTCCCTATCTCTCCCTCCCTCCCTATCTCTCCCTCCCTCTTGCCCTCTCCCTACTCTCCCTCTCTCGCGCTCTCTCGCTCCCCCTCCCTCCCTCTCGCCCTCTCTCTCTCTCCCTCCTTCTCCCTCCTCCCCCTCTCCATCCCTGCTCTCCCTCCCCCTCCCTCCCTCTCGCCCTCTCTCTCTCTCCTTCCTTCTCCCTCCTCCCCCTCTCCATCCCTACTCTCCCTCCCCCTCCCTCCCTCTCGCCCTCTCTCTCGCTCCTTCCTTCTCCCTCCTCCCCCTCTCCATCCCTGCTCTCCCTCCCCCTCCCTCTCTTTCCTAGGGCGTGTAATGCTATCTTCACAGCATTGGAGCAGAGTCAGGAGGCCGTAGAGATCACCAATGAGGATCAAGTCATTCAGGTGGGTTTTCATTAGTTTCCATTAGTTTTACTAAATGTCTGTCTGTCTGTCTGTCTGTCTGTCTGTCTGTCTGTCTGTCTGTCTGTCTGTCTGTGATGCTGTTGTGAAGAGCTATGATAGCTAAGCTAACGTCACAGGACTGTGTGTAATGCTAGTGTTGTTGTTTGACTCGCAGACAATCTCTAATGATGCCTGATTCTCAGTATGACGATGTATCTCCCCCTCTCTCCCCGTCTCCCTCTCTCCCCGTCTCCGTCTCCCTTTCCCCGTCTCCCTCTCCTCCTCTCCCCCCTGTCTCCCTCTCCTCCTCTCTCCCCGTCCCCCCCGTCTCCCTCTCCCCCCGTCTCCCTCTCCTCCTCTCTCCCCGTCTCCCTCTCCCCCCTCTCCCCCGTCTCCCTTTCCTCCTCTCTCCCCATCTCCCTCTCCCCCCGTCTCCCCCCGTCTCCCTCTCCTCCTCTCTCCCCGTCCCCCCCGTCTCCCCCTCCCCCCGTCTCCCTCTCCTCCTCTCTCCCCGTCCCCCCTCTCCCCCCGTCTCCCTCTCCCCCCGTCTCCCCCCGTCTCCCTCTCCTCCTCTCTCCCCGTCTCTCTCCTCCTCTCTCCCCGTCTCCCTCTCCCCCGTCTCCCCCTCCCCCCGTCTCCCCCGTCTCCCTCTCCTCCTCTCTCCCCGTCTCCCTCTCCCCCCGTCTCCCCCCGTCTCCCTCTCCCCCCATCTCCCCCCGTCTCCCTCTCCCCCCATCTCCCCCCGTCTCCCTCTCCTCCTCTCTCCCCGTCTCCCTCTCTCCCCGTCCCCCCCGTCTCCCCCTCCCCCCGTCTCCCCCCGTCTCTCCCGTCTCCCTCTCCTCCTCTCTCCCCGTCCCCCCCGTCTCCCCCTCCCCCCGTCTCTCCCGTCTCCCTCTCCTCCTCTCTCCCCATCCCCCTCTCCCCCGTCTCCCTCTCCTCCTCTCTCCCCGTCCACCCCGTCTCCCTCTCCCCCTGTCTCCCCGTCCCCCCCGTCTCCCTCTCTCCCCGTCCCCCCCGTCTCCCTCTCCCCCCGTCTCCCTCTCCCCCCGTCTCCCCCGTCTCCCTCTCCTCCTCTCTCCCCGTCTTTCTCCTCCTCTCTCCCCGTCTCCCTCTCCCCCCGTCTCCCCCTCCCCCGTCTCCCTCTCCTCCTCTCTCCCCGTCTCCCTCTCCCCCCGTCTCCCCCCGTCTCCCTCTCCTCCTCTCTCCCCGTCCCCCCCGTCTCCCCCTCCCCCCGTCTCTCCCGTCTCCCTCTCCTCCTCTCTCCCCGTCCCCCTCTCCCCCGTCTCCCTCTCCTCCTCTCTCCCCGTCCACCCCGTCTCCCTCTCCCCCTGTCTCCCCGTCCCCCCCGTCTCCCTCTCTCCCCGTCCCCCCCGTCTCCCTCTCCCCCTGTCTCCCTCTCCCCGTCTCCCTCTCTCCCCGTCTCCCCCTCTCTCCCGTCTCCCTCTCCCCCTCTCTCCCCGTCTCCCTCTCTCTCCCTGTCTCCCCCTCTCTCCCCGTCTCTCTCTCCCCCTCTCTCCCCGTCTCCCCCGTCTCCCTCTCCCCGTCTCCCCCGTCTCCCTCTCCCCCTCTCTCCGTCTCCCCCTCTCTCCCCGTCTCTCCCCCTCTCTCCCCCGTCTCCCTCCTCTACAGTATGTGAACCCTGCCTACGAGAGCATCATGGGTTACCAGCAAGGTGAACTAATAGGGAAGGACATAATAGAAGTGCCTAAAAGTGAAAAGAATAAGCCTGATCTCCTTGAAACCATAAACTCCTGCATACGGAAAGGAAAGGTGAGTGTGTATCTGTTTATTTACAGGCCTATAACAGCACTGTGATATCAGGTGTATGTTGACCCCTCCCTCAGCTCG
>NC_092090.1:11044262-11061762 GCF_045679555.1 Salvelinus alpinus | reverse complement strand
CTCTCTTTCAATTCAATTCAATTCAAGGGGCTTTATTGGCATGGGAAACATGTGTTAACATTGCCAAAGCAAGTGAGGTAGATATTATACAAAAGTGAAATAAACAATACAAATTAACAGTAAACATTACACATACAGAAGTTTCAAAACAATAAAGACATTACAAATGTTATATTATATATATACAGTGTTGTAACAATGTACAAATGGTTAAAGCACACAAGTTAAAATAAATAAGCATAAATATGGGTTGTATTTACAATGGTGTTTGTTCTTCACTGGTTGCCCTTTTCTTGTGGCAACAGGTCACAAATCTTGCTGCTGTGATGGCACACTGTGGAATTTCTCCCAGTAGATATGGGAGTTTATCAAAATTGGATTTGTTTTCAAATTCTTTGTGGATCTGTGTAATCTGAGGGAAATATGTCTCTCTAATATGGTCATACATTGGGCAGGAGGTTAGGAAGTGCAGCTCAGTTTCCACCTCATTTTGTGGGCAGTGTGCACATAGCCTGTCTTCTCTTGAGAGCCATGTCTGCCTACGGCGGCCTTTCTCAATAGCAAGGCTATGCTCACTGAGTCTGTACATAGTCAAAGCTTTCCTTAAGTTTGGGTCAGTCACAGTGGTCAGGTATTCTGCCACTGTGTACTCTCTGTTTAGGGCCAAATAGCATTCTAGTTTGCTCTGTTTTTTTGTTAATTCTTTCCAATGTGTCAAGTAATTATCTTTTTGTTTTCTCATGATTTGGTTGGGTCTAATTGTGCTGTTGTCCTGGGGCTCTGTGGGGTGTGTTTGTGTTTGTGAACAGAGCCCTAGGACCAGCTTGCTTAGGGGACTCTTCTCCAGGTTCATCTCTCTGTAGGTGATGGCTTTGTTATGGAAGGTTTGGGAATCGCTTCCTTTTAGGTGGTTGTAGAATTTAACGGCTCTTTTCTGGATTTTGATAATTAGTGGGTATCGGCCTAATTCTGCTCTGCGTGCATTATTTGGTGTTCTACGTTGTACACGGAGGATATTTTTGCAGAATTCTGCATGCAGAGTCTCAATTTGGTGTTTGTCCCATTTTGTGAAATCTTGGTTGGTGAGCGGACCCCAGACCTCACAACCATAAAGGGCAATGGGCTCTATGACTGATTCAAGTATTTTTAGCCAGATCCTAATTGGTATGTTGAAATTTATGTTCCTTTTGATGGCATAGAATGCCCTTCTTGCCTTGTCTCTCAGATCGTTCACAGCTCTGTGGAAGCTACCTGTGGTGCTGATGTTTAGGCCGAGGTATGTATAGTTTTTTGTGTGCTCTAGGGCAACGGCGTCTAGATGGAATTTGTGGTCCTGGCGACTGGACCTTTTTTGGAACACCATTATTTTGGTCTTACTGAGATTTACTGTCAGGGCCCAGGTCTGACAGAATCTGTGCAGAAGATCTAGGTGCTGCTGTAGGCCCTCCTTGGTTGGTGACAGAAGCACCAGATCATCAGCAAACAGTAGACATTTGACTTCGGATTCTAGTAGGGTGAGACCGGGTGCTGCAGACTGTTCTAGTGCCCGCGCCAATTCGTTGATATATATGTTGAAGAGGGTGGGGCTTAAGCTGCATCCCTGTCTCACCCCACGACCCTGTGTGAAGAAATGTGTGTGTTTTTTGCCAATTTTAACCGCACACTTGTTGTTTGTGTACATGGATTTTATAATGTCGTATGTTTTACCCCCAACACCACTTTCCATCAATTTGTATAGCAGACCCTCATGCCAAATTGAGTCGAAGGCTTTTTTGAAATCAACAAAGCATGAGAAGACTTTGCCTTTGTTTTGGTTTGTTTGGTTGTCAATTAGGGTGTGTAGGGTGAATACATGGTCTGTTGTACGGTAATTTGGTAAAAAGCCAATTTGACATTTGCTCAGTACATTGTTTTCATTGAGGAAATGTACGAGTCTGCTGTTAATGATAATGCAGAGGATTTTCCCAAGGTTACTGTTGACGCATATTCCACGGTAGTTATTGGGGTCAAATTTGTCTCCACTTTTGTGGATTGGGGTGATCAGTCCTTGGTTCCAAATATTGGGGAAGATGCCAGAGCTAAGGACGATGTTAAAGAGTTTTAGTATAGCCAATTGGAATTTGTTCCATTTGTTAATTCCATTAATTCCATTTGTTCTTTCTCTGTCTCTCTGTCTCTGTCTCTGTCTCTCTCTCTCTCTCTCTCTCTCTCTCTCTCTCTCTCTCCCTCTCTCTCCTCTCTCTCTCTCTGTCTCTCTCTCTCTCTCCCTCTCTCTCCTCTCTCTCTCTCTGTCTCTCTCTCTCTCTCTCTCTCTCTCTCTCTCTCTCTCTCTCTCTCTCTCTCTCTCTCTCTCTCTCTCTCTCTCTCTCTCTCTCTCTCTCTCTCTCTCTCTCTCTCTCTCTCTCTCTCTCTCTCTCTCTCTCTCTCTCTCTCCTCTCTCTCTCTCTCTCTCTCTCTCTCCCTCTCTCTCTCTCTCTCTCTCTCTCTCTCTCTCTGTCTCTCTCTCTCTCTCTCTCCCTCTCTCCCCACTCTCTCTCTCTCTCTCTCTCTCTCTCTCTCTCTCTCTCTCTGTCTCTTTCTCTCTCTCTCTCTCTCTCTCTCTCTCTCTCTCTCTATCTTACTCTGTCACAGGATGGCTTGCGCAGATTATCAGGAAACGAGTACATCTTTGCTGTGAAGCGTACGTACAGTATTGCTCTCCTGGCATAGTGATGAAGATGATGATTACGATAATGATGTTGATCACGTAAAGCGCCATTTTGATTTGTCTCTCTCTCCCCCCACATATCTCCCCCTCTCCTTATCCCCGCACCCTCCCCCTCTCAGAGCCCCACCTCCCAAGTCACCTAGCCATGCCCCTGTCGTTGAATGACATCCCTCCTCACGTTGCCCAGACAATGGAGAATGAAGACTCCTGGGACTTTGACATCTTCAACCTAGAGACTGCCTGTCTGAAACGGTGAGCGGAGGTTATAACACTGTAATAACATTTTAACCTGGCGACTGCCTGTCTGAAACGGCGAGGGGATGTTATAACACTGTAATAACATTTTAACCTTGAGACTGCCTGTCTGAAACGGCGAGGGGATGTTATAACACTGTAATAACATTTTAACCTGGAGACTGCCTGTCTGAAACGGTGAGGGGAGGTTATAACACTGTAATAACATTTTAACCTGGAGACTGCCTGTCTGAAACGGCGAGGGGAGGTTATAACACTGTAATAACATTTTAACCTTTTAACCTTGAGACTGCCTGTCTGAAACGGTGAGGGGAGGTTATAACACTGTAATAACGCTCTAATGTTGTAATAACATTTTAACCTTGAGACTGCCTGTCTAAAACGGCGAGGGGAGGTTATAACACTGTTATAATGCTGTAGTAACACTTTTATAAATATTCACTTCAGCCAGCTTTATCAAAACAACTGAGGAAAACGGGATCCCAGAAGGTGGAATCAAAAGCAATGAGTCCGATCATAAAGACTTTCTCATTCATCTCTACTGTGGTTTAGTTTAGAGAGGTCCAGAGCCACAGAAATACAGAGACAATTCTACAAATCTGTTTCAGTACTGTACACAGGCTGTAAAGCTAATGCGTGCGTCCTAAATGGGACCATATTCCCTATATAGTGCACTACTTTAGACCAGAGGCATATGGGTGATTCCTCACGAAACCAGGACAAAAAAAACACCATGATTTAGGGGATTTTCACTCCCATTTGATCTATTTAGTTCCTATGTATCTATGTATCTAAAAGCATATTTGAGAAATAATGAATTGAAGTTGGAATATTTGTGACATTGTTTGTCTTTACCCAGGCCTCCTTTAAGACTCCTTTATGTTTCATCTATAGGTGCTACAAAGAAAACATCGGCGTCATGTGAAACTTTACCGCTTGCTCTGTAATATGATTAGTATTTAGATTTTTTTTTAAATTAAAAATCTTACATGAATTTATGAATATTGAAAAATATAAACATGAATATGTTTTTAATTTGCCAAATGTTTCAATATATTGTTGAAGATAATAATACTCTATGGGCATATCAAGAGTTCCAACGTGGAATCTCTACTAGTTTTAAAGTTATGGCCCATTTTATACATAGAAATTGGCATAGTAGGCAATGTAACCAATCACAGCCCTCTTTTTACTTGTACCATTGCACATCCTGCAAATCACCCACAGAGGGCGACCATTTTGAATCCATTTTCACATTCACTCTGTTGGTAATGCTTACAAATCATCTCTGAAGGTAGCAGAGATCCCACTCTAGAACTTTGATATGCCTGTAGAGTATATTATGTTCTTGTTCAACAATATATTGAAACATTTATCAAATAAAAAAATGGTATATTTACAATATTCATGTTTATATTTTTTTAGTATTCATAAGTTGCTGAAATCAAAATACTACTCATATTAAAGAACAAGCGGTAAAGATGTATATAACACTAATTTTTGTTTTGTAGCAACTACAGATGAAACATTATGGAGTTTTAAAGCAGGCCTGTATAAGGCCAAAATTTCACAAATATTAAAACATCAATTAATTATTTCTCAATTATGCTTTAAAGAGATTCTCCTGTCATCTCAAATGCAAGGGGCTGAAGCTCATTGGTTGGAACTCGAATTGCTAGGGGGCTGGCCCACGTGGGGGGAAATGTAGGGAAAATGGCGCAATACAGCTTGTAGGGGCTGTCTTGTTCGACTTCTTTACAGCTTTTGACATTATTGATCTACTGCTGGAAAAACGTATGTGTTATGGCTTTACAGCCACTGCTATAATGTGGATAAAGAGTTACCTGTCTAACAGAACACAGAGGGTGTTCTTTAATGGAAGCCTCTCCAACATAATCCAGGTAGAAGCAGGAATTCCCCAGGGTAGCAATTTAGGCCCCTTGATTTTTTCAATCTTTACTAACGACATGCCACTTTGAGTAAGGCCAGTGTGTCTATGTATGCGGATGACTCAACACTGTACACGTCAGCTACCACAGCGACTGCAACACTTAACAAAGAGCTGCAGTTAGTTTCAGAATGGGTAGCAAGGAATAAGTTTGTCCTAAATATTTCTAAAACTAAAAGCATTGTATTTGGGACAAATCATTCACTAAACCTCAACTACATCTCGTAATGAATAATGTGGAAATTGAGAAAGTTGAGGTGACTACACTTCTTGGAGTAACCCTGGATTGTAAACTGTCCTGGTCAAAACATATTGATACAACAGTAACTAAGATGGGGAGAAATCTGTCCATAATAAAGCGCTACTCTGCCTTCTTAACAACACTATCAACAAGGCAGGTCCTACAGGCCCTGGTTTTGTCTCACCTGGACTACTGTTCAGTCGTGTGGTCAGGTGCCACAAAGAGGGACTTTGGAAATTACAATTGGCTCAGAACAGGGCAGCACAGCTGGCCCTTAAAAGTACCCAGAGAGCTAACATTAATAATATGCATGTCAATCTCTCATGACTCAAAGTGGAAGAGAGACTGACTTCATCATTACTTGTTTTTGTAAGAGGTGTTAACATGCTGAATGTACCGAGCTGTCTGTTTAAATGACTAGCACACAGCTCAGACACCCACGCATACCCCACAAGACATGCCACCAGAGGTCTCTTCACAGTCCTCAAGTCCAGAACAGACTATGGGAGGTGCACAGTACTACATAGAGCCATGACTACATGGAACTCTATTCCACATCAGGTTACTGATGCAGCAGTAGAATCAGATTTTAAAAAACAGGTAAAAATACACCTTATGGAACAGCAGGGACTGTGAAGAGACAGACACAAAGGCACAGACACATGAATACAAAACACACATGATAACATACACACTATACACACAAGTACACATGGATATGTGGTAGTGGACTATGGGCCTGAAGGCACACACATTGTGTGTTGTGAATTCTGTAATGAATATATTGTAATGTTTTTTAAATTGTATAACTGCCTTAATTCTGCCGGACCCCGGGAAGAGTAATGGGGATCCATAATAAATACAAATGTAGCTAAAAGAAGCAGTCGTTTTCATCTATGGATTTTGTGGCTAATTGAGGAAAAACGAATTCTGCTCATAGATTATGTATGTATGAACTACACATCGACACATCCAGCCCAAAGAGGGAGGTTTAAAAAATACTTTCTTAGTCGCCAAATGACCTGAACATGTCTTTAAGATGCAAATATCAAATATATGTCAACAATCCTTCCTTCAAAGGGCCATTCTATGGATTACATTACGGGAAAATCCCCCAAATCATGTTTTTTGGGATCACCCATATGGGTCCTGGTGAAAAATAGTGCACTATAATTTACCTGTTGAGTGTCAGAGGGATTGGATTGGGAAGCTGGGTTATGGCAGAAGAGATGAGGTTACACTGTACTTAACTCTGTGGTATTGAACTCCTCCATTCTGTTAGCCCTAACCTTCATGCTGTCTGGTAATTCTCTCCTCCCAGGCCTCTGACCTATCTGGGCCTGAAGATCTTCTCTCGGTTCGGGGTGTGTGAGTTCCTGAGCTGTCCCGAGGCCACTCTCCGCTCCTGGCTGCAGGGGATCGAGGCTAACTACCACTCCACCAACTCCTACCACAACTCCTCACATGCTGCCGATGTCCTGCACGCCACCGCATACTTCCTCTGCAAGGAGAGGGTCAAGGTAAGATGGCCGTCCAAGATGGCCGCCACTGGGTCAGACAGTTTTGTCTTGTTTTGACTTGTTTGTTTTTGTCTTGTTTGTTTTGTCTTGTTTGTTTTGTTTGTATGTTTGTTTACCCCGTCATTTATACAGGTAAATCTGGATGACCTGTTCAGAGACAGCAGAAGTAAAACATTTGTAACAAACACGCATTGAAATTAAATAAGCACACAGCAATGAGTCAATCCTGGGCTGACATTCCTCCAATCACAAGCATGGCTTAATCCAAGTCCTAATTAGAGTTGCAGAATGCCGGTAGCTTCCCCAAAATGTCCAAGTTTTCCAGAAATTCCAGTTAGAAGATTCCTGGAATCAGCCCTCCCCACTGGGCAAAAACTGGTTGAATAAATGGTGATTCCACCTCATTTCAACAACAAAAATGTAATGTGATGATATTGAATTAACGTTGAAAACTGTTTGGATTTACAAAAGGTCATCAACCTTTAATCAAATTATTTAAAAAATTAAAAAAATGTTAACCCAACTTGCAACCTAAATCCATTGTGACATTTTTTGTTGATTTCACGTTGAAATCACATTAATTGACAACTCAACCAAATGTCAATCAAAACTAGACGTTGAACTGCTGTCTGTGCACAGTGGGAAGTCATAATGTCACGCCCTGACCTTAGAGAGCCTTTTTATTTCTCTATTTGGTTAGGTCAGGGTGTGATTTGGGTGGGCATTCTATGTTTTCTATTTCTTTGTTTTTGACCGAGTGTGGTTCCCAATCAGAGGCAGCTGTGTATCGTTGTCTCTGATTGGGAATCATACTTAGGCAGCCTTTTTTCCCACCTAATGTTGTGGGTAATTATTATTTTCTGTGTGTGTGGGCGCCACGGTTGCGTCACGTTCGGTTTCTGTTTACCTGTTCTTTTTGTGAAGGTTTCACTTCGATTAAAGATGTGGAATTACATGCTGCACCTTGGCTCATCTATGACAGGGAGTTTGAAGACCGTGAACGTCACACATAATCCTAAAGTCTTTGACTCCTTTACTCTCTAACATGGAACTACATGTCACTAGAGTCATCTAGACTAATCATGTTAGGAGTGTGTGTGTCTGGACCTGTGTGTGTGTGTGTAGTGCACTGGGCCTTTACTAGTTCTGTATTAGAGGACCGATATAGATGTCTTCAACGCGGACCCCCTCATAAATTCAGCACCCCTACCCCCAAATTACTTCCCGTGGCTATGTGCGTGCATACCTGGCGGTGTGTTTGTGTCCGTGCGTGTGCGTGCATACCTGGCGGTGTGTTTGTGTCTACGTTTGCTTGTGTGTGTCTGTCTCTGGTCAAAGAGCCATTGTTTGACCCAGACAGTATATGTTGTTCCACTAACTGCTGATGAGGACTTCTCTACACTAACTAACTCTACAGTGAAAACACTCCTCTTCTGTCTCTGATGAGGACTGCTCTACACTAACTAACTCTACAGTGAAAACACTCCTCTTCTGTCTCTGATGAGGACTGCTCTACACGAACTAACTCTACAGTGAAAACACTCCTCTTCTGTCTCTGATGAGGACTGCTCTACACTAACTAACTCTACAGTGAAAACACTCCTCTTCTGTCTCTGATGAGGACTGCTCTACACTAACTAACTCTACAGTGAAAACACTCCTCTTCTGTCTCTGATGAGGACTGCTCTACACTAACTAACTCTACAGTGAAAACACTCCTCTTCTGTCTCTGATGAGGACTGCTCTACACTAACTAACTCTACAGTGAAAACACTCCTCTTCTGTCTCTGATGAGGACTGCTCTACACTAACTAACTCTACAGTGAAAACACTCCTCTTCTGTCTCTGATGAGGACTGCTCTACACTAACTAACTCTACAGTGAAAACACTCCTCTTCTGTCTCTGATGAGGACTGCTCTACACTAACTAACTCTACAGTGAAAACACTCCTCTTCTGTCTCTGATGAGGACTGCTCTACACTAACTAACTCTACAGTGAAAACACTCCTCTTCTGTCTCTGATGAGGACTGCTCTACACTAACTAACTCTACAGTGAAAACACTCCTCTTCTGTCTCTGATGAGGACTGCTCTACACTAACTAACTCTACAGTGAAAACACTCCTCTTCTGTCTCTGATGAGGACTGCTCTACACGAACTAACTCTACAGTGAAAACACTCCTCTTCTGTCTCTGATGAGGACTGCTCTACACTAACTAACTCTACAGTGAAAACACTCCTCTTCTGTCTCTGATGAGGACTGCTCTACACTAACTAACTCTACAGTGAAAACACTCCTCTTCTGTCTCTGATGAGGACTGCTCTACACTAACTAACTCTACAGTGAAAACACTCCTCTTCTGTCTCTGATGAGGACTGCTCTACACTAACTAACTCTACAGTGAAAACACTCCTCTTCTGTCTCTGATGAGGACTGCTCTACACTAACTAACTCTACAGTGAAAACACTCCTCTTCTGTCTCTGATGAGGACTGCTCTACACTAACTAACTCTACAGTGAAAACACTCCTCTTCTGTCTCTGATGAGGACTGCTCTACACTAACTAACTCTACAGTGAAAACACTCCTCTTCTGTCTCTGATGAGGACTGCTCTACACTAACTAACTCTACAGTGAAAACACTCCTCTTCTGTCTCTGATGAGGACTGCTCTACACTAACTAACTCTACAGTGAAAACACTCCTCTTCTGTCTCTGATGAGGACTGCTCTACACTAACTAACTCTACACTGCTGTTCTCTAACTAAACTGATTATTAAACCTTCTATTCCTGACCACACCAAAGTCATCTATCATTGGCTTAGCCCTGCCGACCAGTGGTTAGCCCACCTTTGACCTCACACCAGGGTAAACTAACCAATCAGAGACAGAGGCTGTGGCTCGGGTTAGCCCTCTGTCACAAACAGGCTTTCCTGCAAGGGAACCTCCCAGCTGCCAAAACAACTTAATTTCAACTAACTTTGCCCGCTGGGGTTATGTGGAGTGGTGCAAATAGGACATACTACATGACACAACACAAATACATGATTAAGAAAGCCCTTAAAACAACATGACACAACACAAATACATGTTTAGGAAATCCCCTAAAACAACATGACACAACACAAATACATGATTAATAAAGCCCCTAAAACAACATGACACAACACAAATACATGATTAAGAAAGCCCCTAAAACAACATGACACAACACAAATACATGATTAAGAAAGCCCTTAAAACAACATGACACAACACAAATACATGATTAAGAAAGCCCCTAAAACAACATGACACAACACAAATACATGATTAAGAAAGCCCTTAAAACAACATGACACAACACAAATACATGATTAAGAAAGCCCCTAAAACAACATGACACAACACAAATACATGAGTAAGAAAGCCCCTAAGACATTCAAAGCAGCCTATTCAATCAGTGATTCAGGTAGTAAGATCACGTCACTAGCAACACCAAGGTCGGGGGTTCAGGTAGTAAGATCACGTCACTAGCAACACCAAGGTCATGGTTCAGGTAGTAAGATCACGTCACTAGCAACACCAAGGTCGGGGGTTCGGTTAGTAAGATCACGTCACTAGCAACACCAAGGTCAGGGGGTTCAGGTAGTAAGATCACGTCACTAGCAACACCAAGGATAGTGATTCAGGTAGTAAGATCACTTCACTAGCAACACCAAGGTCAGTGATTCAGGTAGTAAGATCACGTCACTAGCAACACCAAGGTCAGTGATTCAGGTAGTAAGATCACGTCACTAGCAACACCAAGGTCAGGGGGTTCAGGTAGTAAGATCACTTCACTAGCAACACCAAGGTCAGTGATTCAGGTAGTAAGATCACGTCACTAGCAACACCAAGGTCGGGGGTTCAGGTAGTAAGATCACGTCACTAGCAACACCAAGGTCGGGGGTTCAGGTAGTAATATCACGTCACTAGCAACACCAAGGTCATGGGTTCAGGTAGTAAGATCACGTCACTAGCAACACCAAGGTCAGGGGGTTCAGGTAGTAATATCACGTCACTAGCAACACCAAGGATAGTGATTCAGGTAGTAAGATCACGTCACTAGCAACACCAAGGTCATGGGTTCAGGTAGTAAGATCACGTCACTAGCAACACCAAGGTCATGGGTTCAGGTAGTAAGATCACGTCACTAGCAACACCAAGGTCAGGGGGTTCAGGTAGTAATATCACGTCACTAGCAACACCAAGGTCAGGGGGTTCAGGTAGTAAGATCACGTCACTAGCAACACCAAGGTCATGGGTTCAGGTAGTAAGATCACGTCACTAGCAACACCAAGGTCAGGGGGTTCAGGTAGTAAGATCACGTCACTAGCAACACCAAGGTCAGGGGGTTCAGGTAGTAAGATCACGTCACTAGCAACACCAAGGTCGTGGGTTTCAGTTGCTGCAGGGTTCACATACTAAAAATGATAATGGTAACGGTAATTTCGTGGTTTAAATAATATGAATATAATTGATAGGGCAGCAGGTAGCCTGGTCGTTAGATCATTGGGCCTGTAACCAAACGGTCGCTAGTTGGAATCCTGTCGCTAACTGCTCCATTAATATTAACTATGAAGAAAACACTCCTCTTCTTTCCCGAACAGCAAAGTCTGGAGCAGATCGATGAGGTGGCGGCTCTGATAGCAGCCACGGTACACGACGTGGATCACCCGGGACGCACCAACAGCTTCCTGTGTAACGCGGGAAGTGAGCTGGCCATCTTGTACAACGACACGGCCGTGCTAGAGAGCCACCACGCTGCCCTTGCCTTCCAGATCACCACACGGGACGACAAGTGTAACATCTTCAAGAACATGGAGAGGTACGGCTGTCTGTGGCTTTTCTGGGAGGCTGTTTGGTCTGTCTGTCTGTCCGTGTGTGTCTGTCTGTCCGTGTGTGTGTGTGAGAGAGACAGTGAGGCAGGGCAGTCATGTGATTTGAGTCCCAGAGCAGTGTGTCTCATGCAATGCTCTCCCTCGGATGGGGGAAGGTACACAATCACTCCATTCATTCCTCTCCTCTGTCACTACAGTCAGGAGGCTAGAACTGTCCTGAGGGGCTTTCAGCACATTTATTTACCAATGTTTTTTGTGTAAACATGTCTCTCTCTGTGTTCTTCCCCCTTCTCCCTACCCCCCCTTCCTCTGTCCTCCACTGCTTCTTTCTCTCTCTCTCTCTGTTCTTCTCTCTTTTTCTCCCTCTCTCCCCCCTCCCTCTCACTGTCTCTCTCTCTCTCCTCCCCTCCCTCTCTCTCACTCTCTCTCTCTGTTCTTCTCTTTCTCCTCCCCCCTCTCTCTCTCTCCTCCCCCCCTCGCTGTCTCTGTGTAGGAATGAGTACCGTACCCTGCGTCAGGCCATCATAGACATGGTGCTCGCCACAGAGATGACAAAACACTTTGAGCACGTCAACAAGTTCGTCAACAGCATCAACAAGCCCCTGGCAGCGCTGGAGGAGAGCGGGGTGAGATGAAGGACAGAACAAGAAAGGAGAAAAGAGGGGATGAAAATGAACAATAAAGTCCAGGTTACATAGGCTCTGTGGTTAAACATGATGGCAGCAGGAACCTGTTCATGGCTTGGATCAGAGTATTGCAGCCAATACAGTATGTGTAGCTGTGTCCGGTCACGGAACAATCTAGAAAATACAAAACGGTCTGTTTTAGATATCATTCTGCATCACGCTTACTCTAAAAATAGCCAACAGTTAGCTAACAGCATGCAGGTTAGAAAGAGGAGAGTTGAAGGGAGTCATTGTCTAGCCTGTGTGGCCTAACGTAGCCTTATAACCTAGCCTTATAACGTAGCCTAGCCTAGCCTTCCAGCTAAAAGTTAGCCAACTGTGATGCCGGTTGAAGGGAGTTAGTGTAGCCTCCTGGCCTAGCTTCCTAATGTAGCCTTCCATGCATTGTAGCCTGCTAGCATAGCATAGCCTAGCATCCTAGTGTAGCCTGCTAGCATAGCATAGGCTAGTTTACTAGTGTAGCCTGCTAGCGTAGCCTCCTGGCCTCGTAGTTTAGCCTGCTAGCATAGCCTAGCCTCCTAGTGTAGCCTGCTAGCGTAGCCTAGCCTAGAGTAGCCACCTGGCCACAGACAGATTAGCGTGGAGAGAGAATCTTACGGTCTGGTTCCATCTTTCTCACGGTGGTGTGGAATGCACAGCACAGCCATTCTCCTCTATCACACAGGCCCTTTTAAGGAATAGCATAGGAGGTTATTCTGCAATCTAACTATAACTCTGACTAACAGTTAGCAATCAAACTACAGTACCAGTCAAAAGATTGGACACACCTACTCATTCAAGGGTTTTTCTTTATTTTTACTATTTTCTACATTGTAGAATAATAGTGAAGACATCAACACTATGAAATAACACATATGGAATCATGTAGTAACCAAAAAAAGTGTTAAACAAATCAAAATAGATTTGAGATTTTAGATTCTTTAAAGTAGCCACCCTTTGCCTTGATGACATCTTTGCACACTCTTGGGATTCTCTCAACCAGCTTTCTTAAACATGTATCTTCTGTATACCTCCCCTACCTTGTCACAACACAACTGATTGTCTCAAACGCATGAATAAGTAAAGAAATTCCACAAATTAACTTTTAACAAGGAACACGTGTTAATAAAGTCAGGGCAGTCATGGTCCAGGGCAGTCATGGTGACTACCTCACGAAGCTGGTTGAGAGAATCCCAAGAGTGTGCAAAGCTGTCATCAAGGCAAAGGGTGGCTACTTTGAAGAATCTCAAATATAAAATATATTTTGATTTGTTTAACGCTTTTTGGTTACTACATGATTCCATATGTGTTATTTCATAGTTTTGATGTCTTCACTATTCTTCTACAATGTAGAACATAGTAAAAATAAAGAAAAACCCTTGAATGAGTAGGTGTGTCCAAACTTTTGACTAGTACTGTAACTCTAATACAGTTAGCAATCAAACTAACTCTGTCTAACAAAGTTAGCAATCAAACTAACTCTGTCTAACACAGTTAGCAATCAAACTAAAACACTGTCTAATACAGTTAGCAATCAAACTAACTCTGTCTAACACAGTTAGCAATCAAACTAAAACACTGTCTAATACAGTTAGCAATCATACTAACTCTGTCTAACACAGTTAGCAATCAAACTAACTCTGTCTAACACAGTTAGCAATCAAACTAACTTTGTCTAACACAGTTAGCAATCAAACTAACTCTGTCTAACACAGTTAGCAATCAAACTAACCCTGTCTAACACAGTTAGCAATCAAACTAACCCTGTCTAATACAGTTAGCAATCAAACTAACACTGTCTAACACAGTTAGCAATCAAACTAACACTGTCTAACACAGTTAGCAATCAAACTAACACTGTCTAACACAGTTAGCAATCAAACTAACCCTGTCTAACACAGTTAGCAATCAAACTAACCCTGTCTAACACAGTTAGCAATCAAACTAACTCTGTCTAATACAGTTAGCAATCATACTAACTCTGTCTAACACAGTTAGCAATCAAACTAACTCTGTCTAACACAGTTAGCAATCAAACTAACTCTGTCTAACACAGTTAGCAATCAAACTAACACTGTCTAACACAGTTAGCAATCAAACTAACACTGTCTAACACAGTTAGCAATCAAACTAACACTGTCTAACACAGTTAGCAATCAAACTAACCCTGTCTAACACAGTTAGCAATCAAACTAACCCTGTCTAACACAGTTAGCAATCAAACTAACCCTGTCTAACACAGTTAGCAATCAAACTAACCCTGTCTAACACAGTTAGCAATCAAACTAACTCTGTCTAACACTGTGTGCTAACGTTGTGTGTGTGTGTGTGTGCGTGTGCGTGTGTGTGTTCGTGCGTGCGTGCGACCTCTCCTTAGGGAATCGGCGACGAGGAGTCTGTCAAAGGCATCCTAACGTCCCCGGACAACCGGATCCTTGTCAAGCGCATGCTGATCAAGTGTGCCGACATCTCCAATCCGTGCCGACCGCTGGAGCTGTGTATAGAATGGGCCGGACGCATCTCGGAAGAATACTTTGCACAGGTACAGGACAGTGGTGAGAGGAGAGATGGGTAGAGACACATGATGCTGCTGTGTGGAACACTAATAGATACAGTAGAACAGAGCACCTTCGGGGATTCAGCAGTTGGCTGATGTGGAATGTGAAACACACAGCATACTGGAGCAGCAGAAACACAGCATACTGGAGCAGCAGAAACACACAGCATACTGGAGCAGCAGAAACACACAGCATACTGGAGCAGCAGTTGGCTGATGTGGAATGTCAAACACACAGCATACTGGAGCAGCAGTTAGCTGATGTGGAATGTGAAACACACAGCATACTGGAGCAGCAGTTAGCTGATGTGGAATGTGAAACACACAGCATACTGGAGCAGCAGTTGGCTGATGTGGAATGTCAAACACACAGCATACTGGAGCAGCAGTTAGCTGATGTGGAATGTGAAACACACAGCATACTGGAGCAGCAGTTAGCTGATGTGGAATGTGAAACACACAGCATACTGGAGCAGCAGTTAGCTGATGTGGAATGTGAAACACACAGTATACTGGAGCAGCAGTTGGCTGATGTGGAATGTGAAACACACAGCATACTGGAGCAGCAGTTGGCTGATGTGGAATGTGAAACACACAGCATACTGGAGCAGCAGTTAGCTGATGTGGAATGTGAAACACACAGCATACTGGAGCAGCAGTTGGCTGATGTGGAATGTGAAACACACAGCATACTGGAGCAGCAGTTAGCTGATGTGGAATGTGAAACACACAGCATACTGGAGCAGCAGTTGGCTGATGTGGAATGTGAAACACACAGCATACTGGAGCAGCAGTTGGCTGATGTGGAATGTGAAACACACAGCATACTGGAGCAGCAGTTAGCTGATGTGGAATGTGAAACACACAGCATACTGGAGCAGCAGTTAGCTGATGTGGAATGTGAAACACACAGCATACTGGAGCAGCAGTTGGCTGATGTGGAATGTGAAACACACAGCATACTGGAGCAGCAGTTGGCTGATGTGGAATGTGAAACACACAGCATACTGGAGCAGCAGTTAGCTGATGTGGAATGTGAAACACACAGCATACTGGAGCAGCAGTTAGCTGATGTGGAATGTGAAACACACAGCATACTGGAGCAGCAGTTGGCTGATGTGGAAGGTGAAACACACAGCATACTGGAGCAGCAGTTAGCTGATGTGGAATGTGAAACACACAGCATACTGGAGCAGCAGTTAGCTGATGTGGAATGTGAAACACACAGCATACTGGAGCAGCAGTTAGCTGATGTGGAATGTGAAACACACAGCATACTGGAGCAGCAGTTGGCTGATGTGGAATGTGAAACACACAGCATACTGGAGCAGCAGTTAGCTGATGTGGAATGTGAAACACACAGCATACTGGAGCAGCAGTTAGCTGATGTGGAATGTGAAACACACAGCATACTGGAGCAGCAGTTGGCTGATGTGGAATGTGAAACACACAGCATACTGGAGCAGCAGTTGGCTGATGTGGAATGTGAAACACACAGCATACTGGAGCAGCAGTTGGCTGATGTGGAATGTGAAACACACAGCATACTGGAGCAGCAGTTAGCTGATGTGGAATGTGAAACACACAGCATACTGGAGCAGCAGTTAGCTGATGTGGAATGTGAAACACACAGCATACTGGAGCAGCAGTTAGCTGATGTGGAATGTGAAACACACAGTATACTGGAGCAGCAGTTGGCTGATGTGGAATGTGAAACACACAGCATACTGGAGCAGCAGTTGGCTGATGTGGAATGTGAAACACACAGCATACTGGAGCAGCAGTTAGCTGATGTGGAATGTGAAACACACAGCATACTGGAGCAGCAGTTAGCTGATGTGGAATGTGAAACACACAGCATACTGGAGCAGCAGTTAGCTGATGTGGAATGTGAAACACACAGCATACTGGAGCAGCAGTTAGCTGATGTGGAATGTGAAACACACAGCATACTGGAGCAGCAGTTAGCTGATGTGGAATGTGAAACACACAGCATACTGGAGCAGCAGTTAGCTGATGTGGAATGTGAAACACACAGCATACTGGAGCAGCAGTTAGCTGATGTGGAATGTGAAACACACAGCATACTGGAGCAGCAGTTGGCTGATGTGGAATGTGAAACACACAGCATACTGGAGCAGCAGTTGGCTGATGTGGAATGTGAAACACACAGCATACTGGAGCAGCAGTTAGCTGATGTGGAATGTGAAACACACAGCATACTGGAGCAGCAGTTAGCTGATGTGGAATGTGAAACACACAGCATACTGGAGCAGCAGTTAGCTGATGTGGAATGTGAAACACACAGCATACTGGAGCAGCAGTTAGCTGATGTGGAATGTGAAACACACAGCATACTGGAGCAGCAGTTAGCTGATGTGGAATGTGAAACACACAGCATACTGGAGCAGCAGTTGGCTGATGTGGAATGTGAAACACACAGCATACTGGAGCAGCAGTTGGCTGATGTGGAATGTGAAACACACAGCATACTGGAGCAGCAGTTAGCTGATGTGGAATGTGAAACACACAGCATACTGGAGCAGCAGTTAGCTGATGTGGAATGTGAAACACACAGCATACTGGAGCAGCAGTTAGCTGATGTGGAATGTGAAACACACAGCATACTGGAGCAGCAGTTAGCTGATGTGGAATGTGAAACACACAGCATACTGGAGCAGCAGTTAGCTGATGTGGAATGTGAAACACACAGCATACTGGAGCAGCAGTTAGCTGATGTGGAAT
>NC_092090.1:10962550-11044162 GCF_045679555.1 Salvelinus alpinus | reverse complement strand
GATATACTGTACCAGTCAGGAAATATTGGTAGACACTCAGTAAAGACACTGTGTGTGTGTGTGTGTGTGTGTGTGTGTGTGTGTGTGTGTGTGTGTGTGTGTGTGTGTGTGTGTGTGTGTGTGTGTGTGTGTGTGTGTGTGTGTGTGTTTTCAGACTGACGAGGAGAAGAGGCAGAGTCTACCGGTGGTCATGCCTGTGTTTGACAGGAACACCTGCAGCATTCCTAAGTCCCAGATCTCCTTCATAGACTACTTCATCACAGACATGTTCGACGCCTGGGATGGTAAGGACTTACGTTAGCTACCTGATCTAAGGCTTCAGCTCAGCGGGCTAACAGTGTTTCGATGCTTGGGATGGTAATAACTGTTAACCCTATCTGCTCTATATAACAGAGGACTTGATGACTTGTTCCCTGAATCTAATGTCTAAGCTTCACCTCAGCAGCTTCCTGAATCTAATGTCTAAGCTTCAGCTCAGCAGCTCCCTGAATCTAATGTCTAAGCTTCTGCAGCTCCCTGAATCTAATGTCTAAGCTTCACCTCAGCAGCTTCCTGAATCTAATGTCTAAGCTTCAGCAGCTCCCTGAATCTAATGTCTAAGCTTCACCTCAGCAGCTTCCTGAATCTAATGTCTAAGCTTCAGCAGCTCCCTGAATCTAATGTCTAAGCTTCACCTCAGCAGCTTCCTGAATCTAATGTCTAAGCTTCACCTCAGCAGCTTCCTGAATCTAATGTCTAAGCTTCAGCAGCTCCCTGAATCTAATGTCTAAGCTTCACCTCAGCAGCTTCCTGACTCTAATGTCTAAGCTTCACCTCAGCAGCTCCCTGAATCTAATGTCTAAGCTTCAGCAGCTCCCTGAATCTAATGTCTAAGCTTCACCTCAGCAGCTTCCTGAATCTAATGTCTAAGCTTCAGCAGCTCCCTGAATCTAATGTCTAAGCTTCACCTCAGCAGCTTCCTGACTCTAATGTCTAAGCTTCACCTCAGCAGCTCCCTGAATCTAATGTCTAAGCTTCAGCAGCTCCCTGAATCTAATGTCTAAGCTTCACCTCAGCAGCTTCCTGAATCTAATGTCTAAGCTTCAGCAGCTCCCTGAATCTAATGTCTAAGCTTCACCTCAGCAGCTCCCTGAATCTAATGTCTAAGCTTCAGCAGCTCCCTGAATCTAATGTCTAAGCTTCAGCAGCTTCCTGAATCTAATGTCTAAGCTTCAGCAGCTCCCTGAATCTAATGTCTCAGCTTCACCTCAGCAGCTCCCTGAATCTAATGTCTCAGCTTCACCTCAGCAGCTTCCTGAATCTAATGTCTAAGCTTCAGCTCAGCAGCTTCCTGAATCTAATGTCTAAGCTTCACCTCAGCAGCTCCCTGAATCTAATGTCTAAGCTTCACCTCAGCAGCTTCCTGAATCTAATGTCTAAGCTTCACCTCAGCAGCTCCCTGAATCTAATGTCTAAGCTTCACCTCAGCAGCTCCCTGAATCTAATGTCTCAGCTTCACCTCAGCAGCTTCCTGAATCTAATGTCTCAGCTTCACCTCAGCAGCTTCCTGAATCTAATGTCTAAGCTTCACCTCAGCAGCTCCCTGAATCTAATGTCTAAGCTTCACCTCAGCAGTTCCCTGAATCTAATGTCTAAGCTTCACCTCAGCAGCTCCCTGAATCTAATGTCTAAGCTTCACCTCAGCAGCTAACACAGTCAGTGTTTTGGGGCAAAGACGCTCGCATCACGAGCAACCTTCCCTAAGACCTTAAGGCTGGCTAGACTAATGTACCAATCTAAAAAATGTTATCTGACGTGGGTAAGTGACTGTCAGTGACAGACATAACAAGAGGAAAACTTCTGATTCACAACCACATTAAGAAGTGTCACCACGTGTATTCTTCTGTTCTAACTCTCAACAGGAAGTTGAGACCCTGACTGAGTTAAAAAAAAAGAATGTACAAATAATAATGTTTTTGGAAATTGGCCTACAGAACCGTCAGCCGCCAGTTTTCCATCTATTGTCTAAACAGTACAGCTACATAGTCTACAGTATAACTACATAGTCTACAGTATAACTACATAGTCTACAGTATAACTACATAGTCTACAGTATAACTACATAGTCTACAGTATAGCTACATAGTCTACAGTATAGCTACATAGTCTACAGTATAGCTACATAGTCTACAGTATAACTACATAGTCTACAGTATAGCTACATAGTCTACAGTATAGCTACATAGTCTACAGTACAGCTACGTAGTCTACAGTATAGCTACATAGTCTACAGTATAGCTACATAGTCTACAGTACAGCTACGTAGTCTACAGTATAGCTACATAGTCTACAGTATAGCTACATAGTCTACAGTATAGCTACATAGTCTACAGTATAACTACATAGTCTACAGTATAGCTACATAGTCTACAGTATAGCTACATAGTCTACAGTACAGCTACGTAGTCTACAGTATAGCTACATAGTCTACAGTATAGCTACATAGTATACAGTACAGCTACGTAGTCTACAGTATAGCTACATAGTCTACATTATAGCTACATAGTCTACAGTATCGCTACATAGTCTACAGTACAGCTACGTAGTCTACAGTATAGCTACATAGTCTACAGTATAGCTACATAGTATACAGTACAGCTACGTAGTCTACAGTATAGCTACATAGTCTACATTATAGCTACATAGTCTACAGTATCGCTACATAGTCTACAGTACAGCTACGTAGTCTACAGTATAGCTACATAGTCTACAGTATAGCTACATAGTCTACAGTATAGCTACGTAGTCTACAGTATAACGACATAGTCTACAGTATAGCTACATAGTCTACAGTACAGCTACGTAGTCTACAGTATAGCTACATAGTCTACATTATAGCTACGTAGTCTACAGTATAACGACATAGTCTACAGTATAGCTACATAGTCTACAGTATAGCTACGTAGTCTACAGTATAACGACATAGTCTACAGTATAGCTACATAGTCTACAGTACAGCTACGTAGTCTACAGTATAGCTACATAGTCTACAGTATAGCTACGTAGTCTACAGTATAGCTACGTAGTCTACAGTATAGCTATGTAGTCTACAGTACAGCTACGTAGTCTACAGTATAGCTACGTAGTCTACAGTATAGCTACATAGTCTACAGTATAGCTACGTAGTCTACAGTATAGCTATGTAGTCTACAGTACAGCTACGTAGTCTACAGTACAGCTACATAGTCTACAGTATAGCTACATAGTCTACAGTATAGCTACATAGTCTACAGTATAGCTACATAGTCTACAGTATAGCTACATAGTCTACAGTATAGCTACATAGTCTACATTATAGCTACATAGTCTACAGTACAGCTACGTAGTCTACAGTATAGCTATGTAGTCTACAGTATAGCTACGTAGTCTACAGTATAGCTACGTAGTCTACAGTATAGCTACATAGTCTACATTATAGCTACATAGTCTACAGTACAGCTACGTAGTCTACAGTATAGCTACATAGTCTACAGTATAGCTACATAGTGACTTAGTCGGTACATCTGTACGGTACTGACTGTACTGATGGTACTGACTGTACTGATGGTACTGACTGTAATGATGGTACTGACTGTACCGATGGTACTGATGGTACCGACTGTACTGACTGTACTTACTGTACTGATGGTACCGACTGTACTGATGGTACTGACTGTACTGATGGTACTGACTGTACCGATGGTACTGATGGTACCGACTGTACTGACTGTACTTACTGTACTGATGGTACCGACTGTACTGATGGTACTGACTGTACTGATGGTACTGACTGTACCGATGGTACTGATGGTACCGACTGTACTGACTGTACTTACTGTACTGATGGTACCGACTGTACTGATGGTACCGACTGTACTGACTGTACTTACTGTACTGATGGTACCGACTGTACTGATGGTACCGACTGTACTGACGGTACTGATGGTACCGACTGTACTGATGGTACTGACTGTACTGATGGTACTGACTGTACTGATGGTACTGACTGTACTGATGGTACCGACTGTACTGACTGTACTGATGGTACCGACTGTACTGATGGTACTGACTGTACTGATGGTACTGACTGTACTGATGGTACCGACTCTACTGACTGTACTGATGGTACCGACTGTACTGATGGTACTGACTGTACTGATGGTACTGATGGTACCGACTGTACTGATGGTACTTACTGTACTGACGGTACTGACTGTACTGATGGTACTGACTGTACTGATGGTACCGACTGTACTGATGGTACTGACTGTACTGATGGTACCGACTGTACTGACGGTACTGACTGTACTGATGGTACTGATGGTACTGACTGTACCGACTGTACTGATGGTACCGACTGTACTGACTGTACATCCTCATTTTAATCCGTCCTAAATCAATCATTCAGTGATCTTTTGTCCCCAGCGTTCGCAGACCTTCCCAACCTCATGCAGCACCTGGACAACAACTTCAAGTATTGGAAAGGCCTGGACGAGCGGAAGCTGCACAGCCTGCGTCCTCCCCCAGAGTAGGAGCACCCTGACTGGGGTCGACGCCAGGCCCTGGGCCCCTCCTTGGTTCCTGTCCGTCCAGGGCTACCAAGCCTTCACTCTTCTGCTTCTGTAACACGCCATCAAGCGTCCACATGTCCGTCCAACAGAGACAACACATACTGACAGACGGACGGACGGACGTGCTGCAGCAACACCAGGCTCTTGCCTCTTGCTTCATACATAAACCTCGCTAGCTGAGGATGGATGATGGACAGACACACGGCGCCTCAGAGTCCTTATAAACAACCAGTGCCTGGTGGGCTTGTCTGTATGCTCCTACTGATGCCAGTGAGGCTGTGTGAGGGACTGTTCTTCTCCCAGCCAACCTAGTGATGGATGTACCATCCCCCTAGTACTCACACACACACGGGTTCCCCCTGCCTCTCTCTCTCTGTCTCTCTGTCAGTCAGAGGCTGAGGATGTTACTGTCTCTCTGCAGACTGACTGCTGGTTCACTGTTGGTAGAGCTACGGAGAAACACACAAACAAACTGAACATTGAGATGTCAGGTGGTTTCAAGTCTCTGGCACCTCCAATGAAAAACTGTTTGGAGGATCAGCTGATGGGACAGGTCACAATACACCGTTTTCCCTTCCAAATGGCACCCTTCCATTTGGGATGGCCCACAATGTCAAATCCACATCAGACCGTACTACCCAGTGTGTGGTGGGCGTTCGACCGGATAAATCCCTATATCGCCCCCCAGTGGCCACCAGGTTGAACTACACTACTCCACCTCCACTGGCTGCCACCATCACCCTTCACTATGTCTTCTATCTGTATTTCTTTTGTGTCTTTGTCCTTCAGAAGCACCTCGTCCACTAGAGGACCTGTAGCGACGGGATGAGACATGAGGCCGTCCTAAACACACTAAAATTGTGTTCCATATAACACCCTATTCCCTTTATAGTGCACTACTTTTGACCAGAATCCTAGTCAAGAGTAGTGCACTATTGCCGTATAGGCCCTGGTCAAATGTAGTGCACTATAAAGGGAATAGGGTGCCATTTTTGGACGCATCCAGAGACATACGGTTGTGTGGGGTGGGGGTGTGATCACGGGTGTTCAGTGGGTGGAGCTAATTAACTGTCCTCAGGCCCCTGGTGAAAGACACAAACATTCAGACATCTTGGTCATAGCTAGGTCATTATTACAGACAATTTGGTATTTTTATTTTGTTTTAAATGTTCCATATTTTCTTTACAACAAAAAAATAATGTGTAACATCAATTAATGAATTAACGGATGAAGATGATGATGAAGAAATTAGAACAAAAATAAGAAAAGATGAAAGAAAGAAAAGCCAAAGCTGAATAACATAATATTATATAACTCTCTGAGTCTTGTCGATGAGGAGGAGGAGGATTATTATCCATAAGAAAACATTAACGTTATAAACATTTTATTTTATTTTAGTACAGTATCAGTTTGAATGGACATCTTTGTATTGCACTGTAAAACAACTGTTAAATTGTGTATAATGTCTCAGTGATTTAGTCCATGGATGGGAATCGGGACATTAACTGGTGGGAATAAGCTGTTGTTGTTGTCGTCTCATCACCTCTGCCAGTTTGTGTGTGTGTGTATCACATTTCAGTTGAATACATTCAGTTGGACAACTGACTAGGTATCCCCGTTTCCATCGGCGATCTCACCTGTCTGTGGATTTAACAAACTCTGTTGACCGGCAGAAAGGAACTCACGTCATCCCGCTACAGCAGAAATCTGAGAACAAGAAAAACTATGTTTTGGACTAGAAATTTTTCTCACAGAAATGTTTGTATCAGGTTTATCCTACTGAAACAGACTGCCTTATTTTATACAATATTTCTACAGTACACCGTAGAGCTACAGTGCATCGTCCCATCTACAGTACATCGTAGAGCTACAGTACATCGTCCCAGCTACTGTACATCATCCCAGCTACAGTACACCGTAGAGCTACAGTACATCATCCCATCTACAGTACATCGTCCCAGCTACAGTACATCGTCCCAGCTACAGTACATCGTCCCAGCTACAGTACATCGTCCTAGCTACAGTACACCGTAGAGCTACAGTACATCGTCCCATCTACAGTACATCGTCCCAGCTACAGTACATCGTCCTAGCTACTGTACATCATCCTAGCTACAGTACATCGTCCCAGCTACAGTACATCGTCCCAGCTACAGTACATCGTCCTAGCTACAGTACACCGTAGAGCTACAGTACATCGTCCCATCTACAGTACACCGTAGAGCTACAGTAAGTACATCGTCATAGCTACAGTACATCGTCCCATCTACAGTACATCGTCCCATCTAAAGTACATCGTCCCAGCTACTGTACATCGTCCCAGCTACAGTACATCGTCCCAGCTACAGTACATCGTCCCAGCTACTGTACATCATCCCAGCTACAGTACATCATCCCAGCTACAGTACATCGTCCCAGCTACAGTACATCGTCCTAGCTACAGTACATCGTCCCATCTACAGTACATCGTCCCAGCTACAGTACATCGTCCCAGCTACTGTACATCGTCCCAGCTACAGTGCATCGTAGAGCTACAGTACATCGTCCCAGCTACAGTACATCGTAGAGCTACAGTACATCGTCACAGCTACAGTACATCGTCCCAGCTACAGTACATTGTCCCATCTACAGTACATCGTCCCATCTACAGTACATCGTCCCAGCTACAGTACATCGTAGAGCTACAGTACATCGTCCCATCTACAGTACATCGTCCCATCTACAGTACATCGTCCCAGCTACAGTACATCGTCCCATCTACAGTACATCGTCCCAGCTACAGTACATCGTAGAACTACAGTACATCCCACTGTGCAATGGATAAGGACATATGGACATTTTTTAATAACATAGTCAGAAAACAAATGTATAAGTAAATGTCAATATTTTTATAGACTATGAATTTTACACTGGAGTGACAAGAATAACAGAACAACTTAGTAACTCTCTGGGTACCTGCTGTGAAATGTTTTGTTGGGTAGAGAAACATTTCAGTCCTGTAAACAGAGAAACTCTGTCTGTGTCCGAAATTGCACTCTATTCCCTATATGGTGCATCTCTGGTTAAAAGTAGTGCACTATATAGGGAATAGGGTGCCAGCCCTGGTCAAAAGTAGTGCACTATATAGGGAATAGGGTGCCAGCCCTGGTCTAAAGTAGTGCACTACATAGGGAATAGGGTGCCATTTGGTACGCACACTATATGATTATAATGATCAATTAAGGATGTGGTTCACAGAATTGTCTATCACTGTCTTTTCCCCTCTGTCTCCTAGAAACCAGCTTGCTTTGACTTGATGTTGACCAACGTCGTCCTATTATTGGCCATTTGTTCAAGATCCTTGTAACACGCAGACAAGGAGTCACTTTACCCAGGGTGCTCTGCCCAAGGGTGCTTTCAGATGAGGATACTAATATATGTTAAACAATGTTGCTTATTAAGATGATGTCCTATTTAAACAGTATATAAATACCATAACACATAAGCCAACGTCGGTTGATGATGATGTGTTTTATTATTATTGACCGATGAGTAACTTAATAACTCTTTCAGGCTGAATTAAACACTTAATCAGGGAATTGGTTTGTTCCTTATGATTCACTACTACTTCTGGTCTGAAGGCACCGAAGAAAATAAGAAAATAGGAAACAAATTAGAAATGATTCAATGGAGAATAAAATAATGACAATGACTTCTGTTGCACCATGTGTTCAGTAACGAGACAATTTACTGGTCAGGACTCACAATCTCTATCTCTCTCCTCCTCTTTCTCTCTCTGTCTCTCTCTCTCCCTTCTATCTCTCTCTCTCCCCCTCTATCTCTCTCTCACCCTCTCTCTCCCCCCCTCTCTTTCAACACACACACACTGAAATACATATCATGTGGCTGAACGGTCACACTTGTGATGCCTTGGAGATGAAGACAGCCTGCTGTTACTGCTGGAGTATACAGTACACAGTGTGTCCGTTTCTATAGTTGATATCATTTCTATTGTGTCATGTATGTCTACTCTACTGTATGCTAACTCTCACTACCAACCCAACCCAGTTCTCTCTTCTGAGTTTAGTCCAGCCTTTCAGCCTGGCCTCATAGACTAGACGTAACATAGTTAACACAAATGAGTATGATATGTTATATTTGGTATGGCTACTTAAAACAGAAGGTTACTTAAGACAAAAGGAAGGAAATTGGTCTGGGAGGATGGGGTGGTGTATAACGCGAACATCTAGTAACTCACCGGTTCCGTGTTCGATTCAAATCACGGACAACTTGAGCATTTTAGCTAATTAGCAACTTTACAACTACTTACTACTTGTCAGCTACTTAGCATGTTAGCTAACCCTTCCGCTAGCCATAAACGCTAATTCTAGCGGTCCAAACTAATGCACAGTACACTGCGGCCTGCACCAGATATCACTTTGTTTTCTATTCTCTTTTTAATTACTACTCCTTTAGAGGTGAATCCTGTAACTTCCACTTAAGCCACATTTTAACATAGTCTACTGTTGACGTCAATGCATGGCTGAGTGGGAGTAAGGATTCGTCACTAACCTTTAGTTTATTTACCACGTCCTCATTTCATATCAAAACACCCAATGATCAGCAACGGGAGAGATCTTGACAAGGGGCTCAGCCCTGAGAGAGAAAGAGGAACTGCAGTATAATGGTAGAAAAGAAAGACAAGATATCTGACATTCCAAATAGACACTTTTCTGTACGGATCAAATAGCCAACTTCTAAAACCAGATGAGCCTATTCCCCTTTTTCAGGCATCCAGATACTTGATTTGTTCAGTATAGTAAACGTACACCAGCCTCAACCTCATATATCCTTCTACAGATACTGATATGATATATACACTGAACAAAAAATATAAACGCAACATGTAAAGTGTTGGTCCCATGTTACATGAGCTGAAATAAAAGATCCCTGAAATGTTCCATTAGCACAAAAAGCTTATTTCTCTCAAATTTTGTCCACAAATTTGTTTACATCCCTGTTAGTGAGCATTTCTCCTTTTTGCCAAGATAATCCATGCACCTGACAGGTGTGGCAAATCAAGAAGCTGATTAAACAGCATGATCATTACACAGGTGCTCCTTGTGCTGGGGACAATAAAAGGCCACTCTAAAATGTGCAGTTTTGTCACACAACACAATGCCACAGATATCTCAAGTATTGAGGGAGCGTGCAATTGGCATTCTGACTGCAGGAATGTCCACCAAAGCTGTTGGCAGATAATTAAATGTTAATTTCCCAACCACAAGTCGTTTCAGATCATTTGTCAGTACGTCCAACCGGCCTCACAACCGCAGACCACGTGTAACCATGCCAGCCCAGGACCTCCACATCCGGCTTCTTCACCTGCGGGATCGTCTGAGACCAGCCACCCTGACAGCTGATGAAACCGTGGGTTTGCACAACCAAAGATTTTCTGCACCAACTGTCAGAAACCGTCTCAGGGAAGCTCATCTGCGTGCTCGTCGTCCTCACCAGGGTCTTGACCTGACTGCAGTTCAGCATCGTAACCGACTTCAGTGGGCAAATGCTCACCTACGATGGCCACTGGAACGCTGGAGAAGTGTGCTCTTCTCTGGATTAATCCTGGTTTCAACTGTACCGGGCAGATGACAGACAGCGTGTATGACACAGAGAAACTGTGACCAGATCCTGAGGCCCATTGTCGTGCCATTCATCTGCTGCCATCACCTCATGTTTCAGCATGATAATGCATGGCCCCATGTCGCAAGGATCTGTACACAACTCCTGGAAAATGGAAATGGCCTGCATTCTTCCATGGCCTGCATACTCACCAGACATGTCAGCCATTGAGCATGTCTGGGATGCTCTGGATTGACGTGTACGACAGCGTGTTCCAGTTCCTGCCAATATCCAGCAACTTCGCACAGCCAGGCAGGCCAGACGCATGCATGCTGACACGGTCGCCAGGTGTACGGTGTTTCCTCCGAAACATTGCTGCAGCTGGCTTCCGGGTTAAACGGCCATTGTGTCAAGAAGCAGTGTGGCTTGGTTGTGTTTCGGAGGACTCATGGCGCTAGACCTTCGCCTCTCCCGAGTCCGTACTGGAGTTGGAGCGATGGGACAAGACTAACTATCAATTGGATATCACGAAATTGGGGAGAAAAAGGGGGTAAAAAGTACAAAAATATATATATAATTCGCACAGCCATTGAAGAGTGGGACAACAGCCTGATCAACTCTATGCAAATGAGATGGGTCGTACTGTATGAGGCAAATGGTGGTCACACTAATCCACACCCTCTACCTTATCTGTGACTAACAGATGGTATCTGTATTCCCAGTCATGTGAAATCCATAGATTAGGGCCTAATGAATGTATTTCAATTGACTGATTTCCATGTTGCGCTCACATTTCGGTTCAGTGTACTATGCTAATACCTCAACCTCATATATCCTTATCCAGATACTTGATATTTTTATTTATTTTTGTTTTACCTTTATTTAACGAGGCAAGTCAGTTAAGAACAAATTCTTATTTACAATGACGGCCTACACCTGCCAAACCCGGACGACGCTGGGCAAATTGTTGCGCCGCCCTACGTGACTCCCAATCACGGCCGGTTGTGATTCAGCCTGGAATCGAACCAGGGTGTCTGTAGTGTCCCATAGGATTTGTCTAGAGTAAAGAAACGTGTCCTACAGCAGACCTCCGTTGGGAAGCAGTATGTTTACAATGCAAATACAGGGCCTATAGAAAATCAACAACCCCTTGGATTTCTTTCAAAAAATTAAAAAAATTTACAAAGTGGGATTAAAATGGATTTAATTGTAAAAAAAAATTTAAAATAATTGACAACGATCTACACAAAATACTCTGTAATTTCAAAGTGGAAGAAAAATAATTGAAGATGAACAAAACTTAAAACACTAATATAACTTGATTAGATAAATATTCACAACCTGAGTCAATACATGTTAGAAACACCTCTGGCAGTGATTACAGTCTTCTTGGGTAAGTCTCATAAGAGCTTTGCACACCATTATTCTTTCAAAATTCTTCAAACTTTGTCAAGGTGTTAGGGATCATAGCTAGAGAGCAATTTTCCAAACTTGCCAAAGATTTTCAAGCAGATTTCATTCAAAACTGTAACTTGACCACTCAAGAATATTCTGTCTTCTTGGTAAGCAACTCGTGTTGTAGGTTATTGGCCTGCTTAAAGGTGAATTCCTCTTTCAGTATCTAGAGGAAAGCAGACTAAAGAAGGTTTTCCTCTGGGATTTTGCCTGTGCTTAGCTCCATCCCGTTTTTTTTTCGTCCTGAAAAACTCCCCAGTCTTTTCCTATGTCAAGCATACCCATACCATGATGCAGCCACCACCATGCTTGAAAATAAAGAGGCAGTTACTCAGTGATGTATTCTGTTGAATTTGCCCCAAAACATAAGGCTTTGCATTTAGGCCAAAAAGTGTATTCCTTTGCTGTGTTTTTTTTTGCAGTATTACTTTAGTGCCTTGTTGCATACAGATGCACGTTTTGGAAGACTTTTAGTATTATTTGTATTATTATTCTTTTCACTCTGTCATTTAGGTCATTATTGTGGAGTCGCTACCATGTTGTTGATCCATCCTCACTTTTCTCCCATCACAGCCATTGAACTCTGTAGCTGTTTTAAAACCACCAATGGTCTCATGGTGACGTCACTAAGCAGTTTCCTTCCTGTCCTGCAGCTCAGTTCAGAAGGAGGACTGCATCTTTGATGTGTCTGGGTGGTTTAATAAATCATCCACAGCACCGTTATTAACTTGACCATGCTTAAAGATATATTCAATGTCTGATTTATTATTGTTACACATCTACCAATCACTGCCCTTCTTTATGAAGCTTTCGATAAGCTCCCTGGTCTTTGTAGTTTAATCTGTGCTTGAAATTCAATACTTCACTGTACAGATGTTGTACATATAGGGGACAGAGGAAGGGGTAGTCATTCAGAAATCATGTCCATAGAATGTATTATGTGATTTGTTAAGCCAAATTGTAATTCTGAATTCATTTAGGCTTGCCTAAACAACCAGGGTAAATACTTATGCAACAACTATATTTTTATAAATACTTAAAAAAAAAAAAAAATGTGCATTGCACTTGCCAAACTGTGAAAGGCAGCATAGCGTCTAGTCTGTCGGAAAGCCACACGAAGAAGAAAGATTCGTCAGTTTGTCTTTGACTTTGCTATTATGTTATTCAGTTGAAGGTAGTGTGAAGTTCCCGTGGTGCTTTCATTACGAGCGTGACGAAAATCCACACTGCGCTGTACGACAACGTTGGCTGCCTTTACGACCGGACCGGAGTCCTGTGGAATGAGGACGTGTGCAAGG
Source organism: Salvelinus alpinus (assembly GCF_045679555.1). Classification (NCBI taxonomy): domain Eukaryota; kingdom Metazoa; phylum Chordata; class Actinopteri; order Salmoniformes; family Salmonidae; genus Salvelinus; species Salvelinus alpinus. The sequence continues at coordinate 11,031,219 of NC_092090.1, read as the reverse complement.
CTGAGTATAGTAGCTAGCTGGGACACACATTCCTCTGCAAATTGAACTGTGCTAGCTATGTCTTCTGGGATGACTGGGCAGACACCGTAAGTTACACTTTTTATTTAGTACCATTTACTTTTATATTTTGAATAAGTTACGGACGCAAGAACACGTATATTTTAGCTTCGTGCTAACATGTTAGCTACCTAACTTAGTACAGTAACGTTACGTTAGCGGCGGTTGCTGGTTTTACAGCTAGCTAGATAACGTTCTTATTCAACTGTATGAAAGTACAAATCATTATAACTAGAATATTTCGTAAAGGTTTATCCGAAATTGACCAAGCCACAGCCGTAGATAATTGTTTATACCATAGCAGTAAAGTTGATCCGTTCTAACGTTGCTAGAAAACGGTATGCTAATTGAGCTAGCTAACGTTAGTTAACAACACCGGTTTCTGGCTAAGTTTAATTGTCTAACGTCGTTAACTAGACAACTAATATATCGCTAGTTAGTGGAGGGTCAAGAAAGCGGTCTCTCTAAAGTTGTGGTTACCTGCTGATACTACCCTCCAAGATAAATGATTTGTAGAGGAACAGGCCAGAACAGTTTTCAAGAGAATGCCGAGGCCTACTAACCCTACGAACACTGATGTTGGCAAGCATCGCATCGGCGCATTCGCGACTAGTGTTACGCTAACTAGCTTGCAAACACAAGCTAGCCCTCTAACCCCGCCCTACAAAATGATCTTGAGTTAGATGAAATGATAGGCAACCGGGCAAATTAGCCCCAAACTGTTGGATAATATATCTAATCTCAATATGGAGTGCGTCCCATTTCAGTTATTGTTTCAAGCCACTTGATGTTGAATTGTCTCTCATTTCTCTCCATCATAATGGATCCAGGTGCCTAACCAGTAGCAGCAGATGGGATCAGCCTGCTCAGCCCAAAACGAGGGTAGATGTCATGCAAGGCTTCGCTTCCTCTGCCCAGACCTGCACACCGGCCACTACGACCCCTCAATCAGCCCAGCACCCTGTAGCTGGTCCCATGGTGCCCCTGACATTGCAGGGGGACATGCCAGCAGCACAGGGGGGAGGCGTGGAGATGGCTGCTGCTATGGCTGCTAAGATCAACGCTATGCTGATGGCCAAGGGAAAACTGATGATTCCTCCACCGCTACCTGGCAAGGTGAGAGGGAAACGGTCAAGGTACCTTTCTCTTACTCTATCCTGGTCCTGAGGAATCACTGGGCAGGCTTTTAATCCAGTATTAAGGGTCACCTGGCCAGTCATAAGAGGCTCAAGCCACAGACTAATGGTTTCCTTAGGTGGTGCAACTTGTCTCTGAGAACAGGGAGAGTGAAGATTGTCATTGTTTTCAACCACATAATATAATGTAGCCATGTCCCATAGCTGGAGGTAATAGAAGGTGAGCCCAGTTGAGACCATGTGACCTTCACTGATACCAACCTCCTAGAGTAACACAGCAGAGAGAACCACCCTGGTCTACAGACACACCACGGTTACTGCTGCTGCTCACAACACTCTAGGCAGTCTCTCTAACTAATTGTGAGTCCCTGGCTTTTGTTCCAGCTCAGTACTAACAAACCTGACTCAACCGAATAGGGTCTTTAGTAGGATCTAAAGCCTGGAACCTGGGTGGCTTCCCAGGAGGGTTAAACTCTGACCTAACTGCACGATATTGTATGACCACCATGACTTTAGTTATTTAGTGTTTTTGTATGTGGACTCATATGAAACGTGTTACCCACAGATCCCTCTGTGTATGTCGGCTGCCGCTAGTGGAGACGAGACTGTGGTGACAGAGGTGGATATCAACGATGTGCCCATCAACAGCAGAAACCTGCTCACCAAAGGAAAAACACAGGAAGAGGTAAAAAAAAAAAGACCAGAGTTTTCATCTCTCCTTGATGCTTCTCTTGCATCGTCTCCACTTGGCTCTTTCTTAAAATGGAGGACAAACCTTGGACCGTTCCTCCTATAGGAATGAAAAGGGGGTGGATACCATCAATCGGCCTGAATCGCAGCCCTTTCTGTATAATATATATCTAATATATTCTATTTAGAAGACGTGTCTAAATACATTTGATGTATTCGTGGCCCCAACTATTACTGAAACCGTTTCCCTTTGTTTTAGATTCGTCAGGTCAGCGGTGCAGTAGTCTCAACCAGAGGCCACTACATGACCAGTGCAGAGAAGTCCCATGGAAAAGCAGTGTATGTATGCAGTTGATGTTCCTGTGTGTATCTGTAGTTGACTCTGACCACGTGGAGATCTAACGGACTCTTCTTATTTAGAGAAAGGCCTTTGTATTTACACGTCCAGGGGAAGAGCCAAGAGGAGGTCAATAGTAAGTACAATTTCTATAACCCCTCCCGTCTACAGTTGCATTAGATACTTTATTGTCCTCAGATCCTGTAAATTACACAACATAGTGAAGGCCACATCTCAGAAGATGACCATGGGTTGGTGTGGTTGACTGGCTGTTGTTTTTCTCACTATATTATCCCCATAGACCCCCTTGTCTATCTATTCCCTGTGTTGTCTAACAGAGCCAGTGCTGAGGATAAAGTCCCCATAGACCCCCTTGTCTATCTATTCCCTGTTGTCTTACAGAGGCAGTGCTGAGGATAAAGGAGATCATCTCTGAGGATGTGTTGAGGACAGCTGCTGCGTTAGGATCCCAGCTGAGACCCGTCATACCCCCCCTGCCTCTCTACCCCCAGCCCTCTCGCCCCATGGCTGCCTCACATCCACACCTACCCAGGATGCCTAGTGTCAACCCTCCTGTGCCACATGGACACCGGCCCGCCGCGCCACACCAAGGGGTAGATACAGGGGTCCCTGGTCCTCACAGAATTTTTCCCTGAAAGATTTTTAAGAAGTCCTGCTTGGACGATTCCCTCCCTCCTTATTCCCTCCCAATTCTGGGAATCCTCTAACTGGTATTTCTAAAAACCACAGGAACTTTGGCTTTTCACAATTTTGCGGCAGGGAAATGTGTTTTTCAGTTTGCAATCTGGCCCATGCCCAATAGCTGGAGGTAATAGAAGGTGAGGCCAGTTGAGACCATGTGACCTTCACTGATACCCACCTCCTAGAGTAACACAGCAGAGAGAACCACCCTGGTCTACAGACACACCACGGTTACTGCTGCTGCTCACAACACTGTTCTCTAGCTAGTCATTTAGTTGGATTAAAAAGTTAGCCGTTCAGACATCGACCAGCTCCCGACTCTACTGCTTTCTGTTGTCCATAAGATGAAGTATGTTTGTAATGTGGTGGTTGAACTATGTGTTGACCTGACCCAGGATTATCCAAATGTAACTGTCATCTCTCCCTGTCAGAGTTTTGTGCACGTCAAGATTTTTGTGGGTCTGGACCAGTCCCTGCCCTCGTTCAATGTGAACGAGAAGGTGGAGGGTCCTGGGGGGATGTACCTGGGACACATCCAGACAGAGACGGGAGCCAGAGTGTTCCTCAGGGGGAAAGGCTCAGGGTACATAGAGCAGGCCTCACGGCGGGAGTCCTTCGAACCACTCTACGTCTACATAAGGTAACAGTGATTTTACTTCCGGGTCAAACATCTTTATTTCTCCAGTCTATACGGGCTTACCAGACCCTGATTCGGCCTATAAGGGCTTACCAGACCCTGATTCGGCCTATAAGGGCTTACCAGACCCTGATTCGGCCTATAAGGGCTTACCAGACCCTGATTCGGCCTATAAGGGCTTACCGGACCCTGATTCGGCCTATAAGGGCTTACCAGACCCTGATTCGGCCTATAAGGGCTTACCAGACCCTGATTCGGCCTATAAGGGCTTACCAGACCCTGATTCGGCCTATAAGGGCTTACCGGACCCTGATTCGGCCTATAAGGGCTTACCAGACCCTGATTCGGCCTATAAGGGCTTACCGGACCCTGATTCGGCCTATAAGGGCTTACCAGACCCTGATTCGGCCTATAAGGGCTTACCGGACCCTGATTCGGCCTATAAGGGCTTACCGGACCCTGATTCGGCCTATAAGGGCTTACCGGACCCTGATTCGGCCTATAAGGGCTTACCAGACCCTGATTCGGCCTATAAGGGCTTACCAGACCCTGATTCGGCCTATAAGGGCTTACCGGACCCTGATTCGGCCTATAAGGGCTTACCAGACCCTGATTCGGCCTATAAGGGCTTACCAGACCCTGATTCGGCCTATAAGGGCTTACCAGACCCTGATTCGGCCTATAAGGGCTTACCAGACCCTGATTCGGCCTATAAGGGCTTACCAGACCCTGATTCGGCCTATAAGGGCTTACCAGACCCTGATTCGGCCTATAAGGGCTTACCAGACCCTGATTCGGCCTATAAGGGCTTACCAGACCCTGAAATTAGAATCCTGCCAGATGCATTGAGACAATTTTCATTGGGGGGGGTGGATCAATATACACCAACCTGTGATGAGTACAAAAGCCATGTGAACTGTTTGGAGGTTAAAGAAGGTGAACCTATTGAAGTGTGTAGTTGTCACTGATACCCACCTCCTATAGAAAGCAGTAGCGTGAACCACCTGACCTACAGACATAGGTCTCCGGTGCTCTGCACCTACTCACATCCTGAACCAGTACAGACTTTAACCGTTGAATTCTCTCCAACTCACTGGTATGCATTCAGAAGACTGCTCACCACACGTTGGCTAGCTATCAGTCCTGCTGCTCTAGACGTTTGGTGAACCATCTGTAGGGTCTGAAATAGTTTCTTTCCTCTTGTAGTTGTTCCCTGCTGTGGTGGTGGGGGTTGTTGTTGTCGGTTTCTTCCCATTTCAACACTGTTGTCTTTTCTCGTAGCCATCCCTACTCCACGGGGCTGGAAGCTGCGAAGAAACTCACAGAGAGCCTGTTGGAAACTGTAAGTCAATGCAATGTTTCCCCCAGATGACTTGTTAGATATTACTGCACTGTCGGAACTAGAAGCACAAGCATTTCGCTACACTCGCATTAACATCTACTAACCATGTGTATGTGACCAATAACCTCTGCTAACCATTAACATCTACTAACCATGTGTATGTGACCAATAACATGTGATTTGATACACAGCACGGGAAGCAGACAGCGTAGATGAGAGCGTATGCTAAATGACTCCAATGTACATGATCACGTTTATTTGAACTGGGTCGTGTTCATTGGGCACCAAACAGAAGAAAACTGACTGAAACAAGGAGGGACTTTCCTGGACTCATTTTTGTTTTCTGTTGTAAAACGTTTTTCCGTTTGCGTGCCCTAATGAACACGCCCCATGATGGAGGTTAAAGAAGGTGAAACTATTGAAGTGTGTAGTTGTCACTGATACCCACCTCCTATAGAAAGCAGTAGCGTGAACCACCTGACCTACAGACATAGGTCTACGGTGCTCTGCACCTACTCACATCCTGAACCAGTACAGACTTTAACCGTTGAATTCTCTACCGTGCTCTACAACCCACTCTGTGTTTTTAAACCATGCATGTTGTGGGATTAAAAGTGTGTTATTGATATACTTGCTTGTCTGAGACTTATGTCACAGGATTTGAGTAGGTGATGATTCACTTCCCTTTTGTTGGAGTTCAGTGTTGTCATCCTGTTCCCCTGTGTGTCTGTTGTCCAGGTGAGAGCTGAACATAGCCGCATGGTGTCCATCTACACAGCCACCGGCTCCACCCAACGTAAGTCTCCCCTCTCTCTCTCACCAGAACTAACACGAAGTAACTAAAATATCATAGTCAGAGAACCAGGGTCTGTATTCATAAAGCGCCTCTGAGTACTGAGTGCTGATCTAGGATCAGGTTTTGAATGGACAAGCGGGGACCTGATCCTAGATCAGCATTCTTACTCCAAGACATTTTATGAATATGGGCCCAGGAGTTTTCCCTGATCAGGTGAAATAACCAGCCAGGCCCGGGAGTTTTCCCTGATCGGGTGAATTGACCATCCAGGTTACGTGGACAGAGAAACTCCTCCTACTCATTTACTTGAATATAATAGAATGACCCAGAACGTTTCCGTTCCAGTAAATCACTTCCTATGTTTGTTTAAACCACAGACACAACTAGCTACTGTGGTAAATGGATCTCTTTCTGTCGCTAGTGGCACAACAAACAAAACAGAACAGTCAGACAGACAACAACCCTGTCTGTGAATGACGATCTCTTCCAATCACATCCATTAACCCTGATCTCCTATACTTCCCTTTCAGCATACCCAGCTCATGGATACCCAGCTAATAGCTCTTACTCTAGCCAGGGCTGGTACAGCAGCAGCAGTGGTTACCCAGGGTGTAACGGGCTGGCTGGGGGCTATGCTGCCTCTACCAGCTACCCCACACCGCCAGGACCCTCTGGCTATTGGACTAGTGCTGCTAGTGGTCAGCCCAGTCAATCTAACCTGTCGACAAACCCTCCATCTTCTCAGGCTATGGTTCAGTATCCTGTCTGTCCCAGGAAGACACACCCATACCTATTACAGGTACGTAGTGGCTAGGAAACCATACCTCGACCTAGTACGTAGTGGCTAGGAAACCATACCTCGACCTATTACAGGTATGTAGTGGCTAGGAAACCATACCTCGGCCTATTACAGGTACGTAGTGGCTAGGAAACCATACCTCGACCTAGTACGTAGTGGCTAGGAAACCATACCTCGACCTATTACAGGTATGTAGTGGCTAGGAAACCATACCTCGGCCTATTACAGGTACGTAGTGGCTAGGAAACCATACCTCGACCTATTACAGGTATGTGAAACCATACCTCGACCTATTACAGGTACGTAGTGGCTAGGAAACCATACCTCGGCCTATTACAGGTATGTAGTGGCTAGGAAACCATACCTCGGCCTATTACAGGTACGTAGTGGCTAGGAAACCATACCTCGACCTATTACAGGTATGTAGTGGCTAGGAAACCATACCTCGACCTATTACAGGTATGTAGTGGCTAGGAAACCATACCTCGCCCTATTACAGGTACGTAGTGGCTAGGAAACAATACCTCGACCTAGTACGTAGTGGCTAGGAAACCATACCTCGGCCTATTACAGGTATGTAGTGGCTAGGAAACCATACCTCGGCCTATTACAGGTATGTAGTGGCTAGGAAACCATACCTCGGCCTATTACAGGTATATAGTGGCTAGGGAACCATACCTCGGCCTATTACAGGTACGTAGTGGCTAGGAAACCATACCTTGGCCTATTACAGGTACGTAGTGGCTAGGAAACCATACCTCGGCCTATTACAGGTATATAGTGGCTAGGAAACCATACCTCGGCCTATTACAGGTATGTAGTGGCTAGGAAACCATACCTCGACCTAGTACGTAGTGGCTAGGAAACCATACCTCGGCCTATTACAGGTACGTAGTGGCTAGGAAACCGTACCTCGGCCTATTACAGGTACGTAGTGGCTAGGAAACCGTACCTCGGCCTATTACAGGTACGTAGTGGCTAGGAAACCATACCTCGGCCTATTACAGGTATGTAGTGGCTAGGAAACCATACCTCGACCTATTACAGGTACGTAGTGGCTAGGAAACCATACCTCGACCTAGTACGTAGTGGCTAGGAAACCATACCTCGACCTATTACAGGTATGTAGTGGCTAGGAAACCATACCTCGACCTATTACAGGTATGTAGTGGCTAGGAAACCATACCTCGACCTATTACAGGTATGTAGTGGCTAGGAAACCATACCTCGGCCTATTACAGGTATGTAGTGGCTAGGAAACCATACCTCGGCCTATTACAGGTATATAGTGGCTAGGGAACCATACCTCGGCCTATTACAGGTACGTAGTGGCTAGGAAACCATACCTTGGCCTATTACAGGTACGTAGTGGCTAGGAAACCATACCTCGGCCTATTACAGGTATATAGTGGCTAGGAAACCATACCTCGGCCTATTACAGGTACGTAGTGGCTAGGAAACCATACCTCGACCTATTACAGGTATGTGAAACCATACCTCGACCTATTACAGGTACGTAGTGGCTAGGAAACCATACCTCGGCCTATTACAGGTATGTAGTGGCTAGGAAACCATACCTCGGCCTATTACAGGTACGTAGTGGCTAGGAAACCATACCTCGACCTATTACAGGTATGTAGTGGCTAGGAAACCATACCTCGACCTATTACAGGTATGTAGTGGCTAGGAAACCATACCTCGCCCTATTACAGGTACGTAGTGGCTAGGAAACAATACCTCGACCTAGTACGTAGTGGCTAGGAAACCATACCTCGGCCTATTACAGGTATGTAGTGGCTAGGAAACCATACCTCGGCCTATTACAGGTATGTAGTGGCTAGGAAACCATACCTCGGCCTATTACAGGTATATAGTGGCTAGGGAACCATACCTCGGCCTATTACAGGTACGTAGTGGCTAGGAAACCATACCTTGGCCTATTACAGGTACGTAGTGGCTAGGAAACCATACCTCGGCCTATTACAGGTATATAGTGGCTAGGAAACCATACCTCGGCCTATTACAGGTATGTAGTGGCTAGGAAACCATACCTCGACCTAGTACGTAGTGGCTAGGAAACCATACCTCGGCCTATTACAGGTACGTAGTGGCTAGGAAACCGTACCTCGGCCTATTACAGGTACGTAGTGGCTAGGAAACCGTACCTCGGCCTATTACAGGTACGTAGTGGCTAGGAAACCATACCTCGGCCTATTACAGGTATGTAGTGGCTAGGAAACCATACCTCGACCTATTACAGGTACGTAGTGGCTAGGAAACCATACCTCGACCTAGTACGTAGTGGCTAGGAAACCATACCTCGACCTATTACAGGTATGTAGTGGCTAGGAAACCATACCTCGACCTATTACAGGTATGTAGTGGCTAGGAAACCATACCTCGACCTATTACAGGTATGTAGTGGCTAGGAAACCATACCTCGGCCTATTACAGGTATGTAGTGGCTAGGAAACCATACCTCGGCCTATTACAGGTATATAGTGGCTAGGGAACCATACCTCGGCCTATTACAGGTACGTAGTGGCTAGGAAACCATACCTTGGCCTATTACAGGTACGTAGTGGCTAGGAAACCATACCTCGGCCTATTACAGGTATATAGTGGCTAGGAAACCATACCTCGGCCTATTACAGGTATGTAGTGGCTAGGAAACCATACCTCGACCTAGTACGTAGTGGCTAGGAAACCATACCTCGGCCTATTACAGGTACGTAGTGGCTAGGAAACCGTACCTCGGCCTATTACAGGTACGTAGTGGCTAGGAAACCGTACCTCGGCCTATTACAGGTACGTAGTGGCTAGGAAACCATACCTCGGCCTATTACAGGTATGTAGTGGCTAGGAAACCATACCTCGACCTATTACAGGTACGTAGTGGCTAGGAAACCATACCTCGACCTAGTACGTAGTGGCTAGGAAACCATACCTCGACCTATTACAGGTATGTAGTGGCTAGGAAACCATACCTCGACCTATTACAGGTATGTAGTGGCTAGGAAACCATACCTCGACCTATTACAGGTATGTAGTGGCTAGGAAACCATGCCTCGGCCTATTACAGGTATGTAGTGGCTAGGAAACCATACCTCGACCTATTACAGGTATGTAGTGGCTAGGAAACCATACCTCGGCCTATTACAGGTATGTAGTGGCTAGGAAACCATACCTCGGCCTATTACAGGTATGTAGTGGCTAGGAAACCATACCTCGACCTATTACAGGTATGTAGTGGCTAGGAAACCATACCTCGACCTATTACAGGTATGTAGTGGCTAGGAAACCATACCTCGGCCTATTACAGGTATGTAGTGGCTAGGAAACCATACCTCGGCCTATTACAGGTATGTAGTGGCTAGGAAACCATACCTCGACCTATTACAGGTACGTAGTGGCTAGATACGTAGTGGCTAACTGTCTGTATCAGTTTCATTAGTTAGTAGCAGCCAGGAGATTCAGTTATACACCATTATTAGGGCTACTCAGATGTATTGATGAGGTACACCACTATAAGGACTAACCAGATGTATTGATGAGGGACACCATTATAAAGGCTAATCAGATGTATTGATGAGGGACACCATTATAAGGGCTAACCAGATGTATTGATGAGGGACACCATTATAAGGGCTAATCAGATGTATTGACGAGGGACACCATTATAAGGGCTAATCAGATGTATTGATGAGGTACACCATTATAAGGACTAACCAGATGTATTGATGAGGGACACCATTATAAAGGCTAATCAGATGTATTGATGAGGGACACCATTATAAGGGCTAACCAGATGTATTGATGAGGGACACCATTATAAGGGCTAATCAGATGTATTGACGAGGGACACCATTATAAGGACTAACCAGATGTATTGATGAGGGACACCATTTTAAGGACTAACCAGATGTATTGATGAGGTACACCATTATAAGGACTAACCAGGTGTATTGATGAGGGACACCATTATAAGGACTAACCAGCTGTATTGATGAGGGACACCATTATAAGGACTAACCAGATGTATTGATGAGGGACACCATTATAAGGGCTAACCAGATGTATTGATGAGGGACACCATTATATGGACTAACCAGCTGTATTGATGAGGGACACCATTATAAGGACTAACCAGATGTATTGATGAGGGACACCATTATAAGGACTAACCAGATGTATTGATGAGGGACACCATTTTAAGGACTAACCAGATGTATTGATGAGGGACACCATTATAAGGACTAACCAGATGTATTGATGAGGGACACAATTTTAAGGACTAACCAGATGTATTGATGAGGGACACCATTATAAGGACTAACCAGGTGTATTGATGAGGGACACCATTATAAGGACTAACCAGATGTATTGATGAGGGACACCATTATAAGGGCTAACCAGATGTATTGATGAGGGACACCATTATAAGGGCTAACCAGATGTATTGATGAGGGACACCATTATATGGACTAACCAGCTGTATTGATGAGGGACACCATTATAAGGACTAACCAGATGTATTGATGAGGGACACCATTATAAGGACTAACCAGATGTATTGATGAAGTTGTACACCATTTTAAGGGCAGGACTAACCAGGTGTATTGATGGCCTTGGGATTAGACTAACTATTGTTTGGGTTTGACTTTGGTGTCTCAGGACCCTGGGTGCAGTGACCAGACGGAGACTGACCTGTCGTCATCCAGCTCCCCTCAGACAGGGACAGGAAGTCCTAAACGACGCTTCCATGAAAAGACTGAGGATGAGCGGGCCTCTCAGGTGAGACTGCTGAAATATGCACGAGAATGGCTTGTCAACTGAATAACCTGGCTAAACCAAATCAATAAAGGGTTTCCCCAACCCAGATGTGTTAGCTCAGTGGTTACTCCAAGTACACAAAGTGTTTTTTTGTTTTTAGGAATTCAAACAGTGCTCAGTGACCTTCTGCTAACAGTCCTACCGGTCTGTCTCTCTCTCTCAGCCTGCCAGCAACTCACCTGAGGCCCCGGTGAGAGAGAAGTCTCCTCCTCTACCTCCAGCTCAGAGAGAGGAAGAGCCAGGACAAGGAGCTGAAAGGTTTCGACATAGATCTCTGCTCTAAATCGCTAACAATGTTTCTGGTTTTGTTTTGCCCAGAATGTTGCAGCCACCGGGGTTGTGTTCAAAAGGGCACAACGGAATGAAAGAACCGTTGTTTCTTGTTACACGTTCAGACCAGTTTTGGGTTGTTTTCGTACATTTTGCTCCTACTGAACACAGCCATAAATGAAGCCTCTGCTGTTTTTCCACCTGGTTCCTTTGTCTCTGTCTGTAGGATGTTGATGCCACCTCCTCTCCCTGTGTTTCTGGCCCCTGGCCCTGTGGCACGGAAGAGACCCAGGGAGACAGCAGTACCAGAGGTCCCACGCAGCACCCTCGGCCCTGTGTCACACAAGAGACCCAGTGAGACAGCAGTACCAGAGGTCCCACGCAGCACCCTTGGCCCTGTGGCACACAAGAGACCCAGTGAGACAGCAGTACCAGTGGTCCCACCCAGCACCCCTGCATCACAGGGTACGCTTCTTACCTGGAACACACTAAACTGTACTTGATGCCTGAATGGGCAGACATTTTAACCATGATGAAGTTGAGTGGTGTTTTCAGATGTCTTCTCCCCTCAGTAGTGGAGTAATGGAGACAATCTGTTCGAGCTCCTCTGTGATTGGCTGAGCCGTGCTAACTGTCACTTCCTGTATGTGTTCTTTTGTCTTCCCCTTGTTCTCTCTCCACATGTCTCCTGGACCTGCTGCGACCTAACATGGGTCTGTCTCATCTGGTGTCTGTGTGATCCCTCTGCTCTGACTGGCTGTGGATCAATCCAACCAACTCAAACATGGGCTGGGCTCCTCTTGTTTTGCCCTCTCTCTGTCTCTCTCTCTGTCCCTCTCTCGCTCTCTGTTGCTCTGCTCTCTCCCTGTCTCTCTCGCTCTCTCCCTGTTCCTCTCTGTGTTGCTCTCTTTCTCTGTCTCTTGCTGTCTGTCTTTGTTTTCTACAGATTTTCCTCAGGAGGTGAAGAAGATGAAGGTAGTGGAGAACCCTTCAAGTTTAGTGCCCTACGGAGGTAGGGTAGTGGACACTTCATGCCTAGTACCCTACGGTGGGGATTCTTCTGATGAGGGAGAGGACTCCTAGCAGTAAGACTCTAACTCATACGCCCACTACCCTTCACTAATCCCATCAGCCCCACCCTAAAGTGTCCTCGTTCCACTTAGACGCTGGACTGCAGTGTTCAGCCCAAGTCTAGCTAGCTCTGCTATTACCGTCATCGACTATTGGACAGAGTGTCGCATTGCTACGACCCTGCCCCCAAAAACAAAGCTACTTTATGTTATTATAATTATTAAAGACAGTTTTCATTTGAAAAGGTCATTTTTATTTCAAATCTGAAAAAGCATATGCGTTTGTCCATCTACGACCGAGCCTGCTCCACGACCGAGCCTCCTGCTCCACGACCGAGCCTCCTGCTCCACGACCGAGCCTCCTGCTCCACGACCGAGCCTCCTGCTCCACGACCGAGCCTGCTGTACACGAATTCACTGATTTATTACTGTTATATTGTATATAATGGAAAATGGTGTGAATCTGTTCCCATGGAATACTTTAATAAATGGATTTGGAAACAACCATCGTTTCATGTTAGTCTGTAACAGTGTTGTGGTAGTCCAGTCCAGGGTTTCATCATGTTAGTCTGTAACAGTGTTGTGGGAGTCCAGTCCAGGGTTTCATCATGTTAGTCTGTAACAGTGTTGTGGTAGTCCAGTCCAGGGTTTCATCATGTTAGTCTGTAACAGCGTTGTGGTAGTCCAGTCCAGGGTTTCATCATGTTAGTCTGTAACAGTGTTGTGGTAGTCCAGTCCAGGGTTTCATCATGTTAGTCTGTAACAGTGTTGTGGTAGTCCAGTCCAGGGTTTCATCATGTTAGTCTGTAACAGTGTTGTGGTAGTCCAGTCCAGGGTTTCATCATGTTAGTCTGTAACAGTGTTGTGGTAGTCCAGTCCAGGGTTTCATCATGTTAGTCTGTAACAGTGTTGTGGGAGTCCAGTCCAGGGTTTCATCATGTTAGTCTGTAACAGTGTTGTGGTAGTCCAGTCCAGGGTTTCATCATGTTAGTCTGTAACAGTGTTGTGGAAGTCCAGTCCAGGGTTTCATCATGTTAGTCTGTAACAGTGTTGTGGTAGTCCAGTCCAGGGTTTCATCATGTTAGTCTGTAACAGTGTTGTGGTAGTCCAGTCCAGGGTTTCATCATGTTAGTCTGTAACAGTGTTGTGGGAGTCCAGTCCAGGGTTTCATCATGTTAGTCTGTAACAGTGTTGTGGTAGTCCAGTCCAGGGTTTCATCATGTTAGTCTGTAACAGTGTTGTGGGAGTCCAGTCCAGGGTTTCATCATGTTAGTCTGTAACAGTGTTGTGGTAATCCAGTCCAGGGTTTCATCATGTTAGTCTGTAACAGTGTTGTGGGAGTCCAGTCCAGGGTTTCATCATGTTAGTCTGTAACAGTGTTGTGGGAGTCCAGTCCAGGGTTTCATCATGTTAGTCTGTAACAGTGTTGTGGGAGTCCAGTCCAGGGTTTCATCATGTTAGTCTGTAACAGTGTTGTGGGAATCCGGTCCAGGGTTTCATCATGTTCGTCTGTAACAGTGTTGTGGTAGTCCAGTCCAGGGTTTCATCATGTTAGTCTGTAACAGTGTTGTGGGAGTCCAGTCCAGGGTTTCATCATGTTAGTCTGTAACAGTGTTGTGGGAGTCCAGTCCAGGGTTTCATCATGTTAGTCTGTAACAGTGTTGTGGGAGTCCAGTCCAGGGTTTCATCATGTTAGTCTGTAACAGTGTTGTGGTAGTCCAGTCCAGGGTTTCATCATGTTAGTCTGTAACAGTGTTGTGGGAGTCCAGTCCAGGGTTTCATCATGTTAGTCTGTAACAGTGTTGTGGTAGTCCAGTCCAGGGTTTCATCATGTTAGTCTGTAACAGTGTTGTGGGAGTCCAGTCCAGGGTTTCATCATGTTAGTCTGTAACAGTGTTGTGGGAGTCCAGTCCAGGGTTTCATCATGTTAGTCTGTAACAGTGTTGTGGTAGTCCAGTCCAGGGTTTCATCATGTTAGTCTGTAACAGTGTTGTGGGAGTCCAGTCCAGGGTTTCATCATGTTAGTCTGTAGCAGTGTTGTGGGAGTCCAGTCCAGGGTTTCATCATGTTAGTCTGTAACAGTGTTGTGGTAGTCCAGTCCAGGGTTTCATCATGTTAGTCTGTAACAGTGTTGTGGTAGTCCAGTCCAGGGTTTCATCATGTTAGTCTGTAACAGTGTTGTGGGAGTCCAGTCCAGGGTTTCATCATGTTAGTCTGTAACAGTGTTGTGGGAGTCCAGTCCAGGGTTTCATCATGTTAGTCTGTAACAGTGTTGTGGGAGTCCAGTCCAGGGTTTCATCATGTTAGTCTGTAACAGTGTTGTGGTAGTCCAGTCCAGGGTTTCATCATGTTAGTCTGTAACAGTGTTGTGGTAGTCCAGTCCAGGGTTTCATCATGTTAGTCTGTAACAGTGTTGTGGTAGTCCAGTCCAGGGTTTCATCATGTTAGTCTGTAACAGTGTTGTGGGAGTCCAGTCCAGGGTTTCATCATGTTAGTCTGTAACAGTGTTGTGGTAGTCCAGTCCAGGGTTTCATCATGTTAGTCTGTAACAGTGTTGTGGAAGTCCAGTCCAGGGTTTCATCATGTTAGTCTGTAACAGTGTTGTGGTAGTCCAGTCCAGGGTTTCATCATGTTAGTCTGTAACAGTGTTGTGGGAGTCCAGTCCAGGGTTTCATCATGTTAGTCTGTAACAGTGTTGTGGTAGTCCAGTCCAGGGTTTCATCATGTTAGTCTGTAACAGTGTTGTGGGAGTCCAGTCCAGGGTTTCATCATGTTAGTCTGTAACAGTGTTGTGGTAATCCAGTCCAGGGTTTCATCATGTTAGTCTGTAACAGTGTTGTGGGAGTCCAGTCCAGGGTTTCATCATGTTAGTCTGTAACAGTGTTGTGGGAGTCCAGTCCAGGGTTTCATCATGTTAGTCTGTAACAGTGTTGTGGGAGTCCAGTCCAGGGTTTCATCATGTTAGTCTGTAACAGTGTTGTGGTAATCCAGTCCAGGGTTTCATCATGTTCGTCTGTAACAGTGTTGTGGTAGTCCAGTCCAGGGTTTCATCATGTTAGTCTGTAACAGTGTTGTGGGAGTCCAGTCCAGGGTTTCATCATGTTAGTCTGTAACAGTGTTGTGGGAGTCCAGTCCAGGGTTTCATCATGTTAGTCTGTAACAGTGTTGTGGGAGTCCAGTCCAGGGTTTCATCATGTTAGTCTGTAACAGTGTTGTGGTAGTCCAGTCCAGGGTTTCATCATGTTAGTCTGTAACAGTGTTGTGGGAGTCCAGTCCAGGGTTTCATCATGTTAGTCTGTAACAGTGTTGTGGTAGTCCAGTCCAGGGTTTCATCATGTTAGTCTGTAACAGTGTTGTGGGAGTCCAGTCCAGGGTTTCATCATGTTAGTCTGTAACAGTGTTGTGGGAGTCCAGTCCAGGGTTTCATCATGTTAGTCTGTAACAGTGTTGTGGTAGTCCAGTCCAGGGTTTCATCATGTTAGTCTGTAACAGTGTTGTGGGAGTCCAGTCCAGGGTTTCATCATGTTAGTCTGTAGCAGTGTTGTGGGAGTCCAGTCCAGGGTTTCATCATGTTAGTCTGTAACAGTGTTGTGGTAGTCCAGTCCAGGGTTTCATCATGTTAGTCTGTAACAGTGTTGTGGTAGTCCAGTCCAGGGTTTCATCATGTTAGTCTGTAACAGTGTTGTGGGAGTCCAGTCCAGGGTTTCATCATGTTAGTCTGTAACAGTGTTGTGGTAGTCCAGTCCAGGGTTTCATCATGTTAGTCTGTAACAGTGTTGTGGGAGTCCAGTCCAGGGTTTCATCATGTTAGTCTGTAACAGTGTTGTGGGAGTCCAGTCCAGGGTTTCATCATGTTAGTCTGTAACAGTGTTGTGGGAGTCCAGTCCAGGGTTTCATCATGTTAGTCTGTAGCAGTGTTGTGGTAGTCCAGTCCAGGGTTTCATCATGTTAGTCTGTAACAGTGTTGTGGTAGTCTGGTAGTCCAGTCCAGTGTTTCATCATGTTAGTCTGTAACAGTGTTGTGGGAGTCCAGTCCAGGGTTTCATCATGTTAGTCTGTAACAGTGTTGTGGTAATCCAGTCCAGGGTTTCATCATGTTAGTCTGTAACAGTGTTGTGGGAGTCCAGTCCAGGGTTTCATCATGTTAGTCTGTAACAGTGTTGTGGGAGTCCAGTCCAGGGTTTCATCATGTTAGTCTGTAACAGTGTTGTGGGAGTCCAGTCCAGGGTTTCATCATGTTAGTCTGTAGCAGTGTTGTGGGAGTCCAGTCCAGGGTTTCATCATGTTAGTCTGTAACAGTGTTGTGGTAGTCCAGTCCAGGGTTTCATCATGTTAGTCTGTAACAGTGTTGTGGTAGTCCAGTCCAGGGTTTCATCATGTTAGTCTGTAACAGTGTTGTGGGAGTCCAGTCCAGGGTTTCATCATGTTAGTCTGTAACAGTGTTGTGGGAGTCCAGTCCAGGGTTTCATCATGTTAGTCTGTAACAGTGTTGTGGGAGTCCAGTCCAGGGTTTCATCATGTTAGTCTGTAACAGTGTTGTGGTAGTCCAGTCCAGGGTTTCATCATGTTAGTCTGTAACAGTGTTGTGGTAGTCCAGTCCAGGGTTTCATCATGTTAGTCTGTAACAGTGTTGTGGTAGTCCAGTCCAGGGTTTCATCATGTTAGTCTGTAACAGTGTTGTGGGAGTCCAGTCCAGGGTTTCATCATGTTAGTCTGTAACAGTGTTGTGGTAGTCCAGTCCAGGGTTTCATCATGTTAGTCTGTAACAGTGTTGTGGAAGTCCAGTCCAGGGTTTCATCATGTTAGTCTGTAACAGTGTTGTGGTAGTCCAGTCCAGGGTTTCATCATGTTAGTCTGTAACAGTGTTGTGGGAGTCCAGTCCAGGGTTTCATCATGTTAGTCTGTAACAGTGTTGTGGTAGTCCAGTCCAGGGTTTCATCATGTTAGTCTGTAACAGTGTTGTGGGAGTCCAGTCCAGGGTTTCATCATGTTAGTCTGTAACAGTGTTGTGGTAATCCAGTCCAGGGTTTCATCATGTTAGTCTGTAACAGTGTTGTGGGAGTCCAGTCCAGGGTTTCATCATGTTAGTCTGTAACAGTGTTGTGGGAGTCCAGTCCAGGGTTTCATCATGTTAGTCTGTAACAGTGTTGTGGGAGTCCAGTCCAGGGTTTCATCATGTTAGTCTGTAACAGTGTTGTGGTAATCCAGTCCAGGGTTTCATCATGTTCGTCTGTAACAGTGTTGTGGTAGTCCAGTCCAGGGTTTCATCATGTTAGTCTGTAACAGTGTTGTGGGAGTCCAGTCCAGGGTTTCATCATGTTAGTCTGTAACAGTGTTGTGGGAGTCCAGTCCAGGGTTTCATCATGTTAGTCTGTAACAGTGTTGTGGGAGTCCAGTCCAGGGTTTCATCATGTTAGTCTGTAACAGTGTTGTGGTAGTCCAGTCCAGGGTTTCATCATGTTAGTCTGTAACAGTGTTGTGGGAGTCCAGTCCAGGGTTTCATCATGTTAGTCTGTAACAGTGTTGTGGTAGTCCAGTCCAGGGTTTCATCATGTTAGTCTGTAACAGTGTTGTGGGAGTCCAGTCCAGGGTTTCATCATGTTAGTCTGTAACAGTGTTGTGGGAGTCCAGTCCAGGGTTTCATCATGTTAGTCTGTAACAGTGTTGTGGTAATCCAGTCCAGGGTTTCATCATGTTCGTCTGTAACAGTGTTGTGGTAGTCCAGTCCAGGGTTTCATCATGTTAGTCTGTAACAGTGTTGTGGGAGTCCAGTCCAGGGTTTCATCATGTTAGTCTGTAACAGTGTTGTGGGAGTCCAGTCCAGGGTTTCATCATGTTAGTCTGTAACAGTGTTGTGGGAGTCCAGTCCAGGGTTTCATCATGTTAGTCTGTAACAGTGTTGTGGTAGTCCAGTCCAGGGTTTCATCATGTTAGTCTGTAACAGTGTTGTGGGAGTCCAGTCCAGGGTTTCATCATGTTAGTCTGTAACAGTGTTGTGGGAGTCCAGTCCAGGGTTTCATCATGTTAGTCTGTAACAGTGTTGTGGTAGTCCAGTCCAGGGTTTCATCATGTTAGTCTGTAACAGTGTTGTGGGAGTCCAGTCCAGGGTTTCATCATGTTAGTCTGTAGCAGTGTTGTGGGAGTCCAGTCCAGGGTTTCATCATGTTAGTCTGTAACAGTGTTGTGGTAGTCCAGTCCAGGGTTTCATCATGTTAGTCTGTAACAGTGTTGTGGTAGTCCAGTCCAGGGTTTCATCATGTTAGTCTGTAGCAGTGTTGTGGTAGTCCAGTCCAGGGTTTCATCATGTTAGTCTGTAACAGTGTTGTGGTAGTCTGGTAGTCCAGTCCAGTGTTTCATCATGTTAGTCTGTAACAGTGTTGTGGGAGTCCAGTCCAGGGTTTCATCATGTTAGTCTGTAACAGTGTTGTGGTAATCCAGTCCAGGGTTTCATCATGTTAGTCTGTAACAGTGTTGTGGGAGTCCAGTCCAGGGTTTCATCATGTTAGTCTGTAACAGTGTTGTGGTAGTCCAGTCCAGGGTTTCATCATGTTAGTCTGTAACAGTGTTGTGGGAGTCCAGTCCAGGGTTTCATCATGTTAGTCTGTAACAGTGTTGTGGTAATCCAGTCCAGGGTTTCATCATGTTCGTCTGTAACAGTGTTGTGGTAGTCCAGTCCAGGGTTTCATCATGTTAGTCTGTAACAGTGTTGTGGGAGTCCAGTCCAGGGTTTCATCATGTTAGTCTGTAACAGTGTTGTGGGAGTCCAGTCCAGGGTTTCATCATGTTCGTCTGTAACAGTGTTGTGGGAGTCCAGTCCAGGGTTTCATCATGTTAGTCTGTAACAGTCCAGTCCAGGGTTTCATCATGTTAGTCTCTAGTCCAGTCCAGGGTTTCATCATGTTAGTCTCTAGCGCTACATGGCTGATTCAAATATTATTTGAATCAGCTGTGTAGTCCTTGGGTAAAAACAACTAAATATGTACCCAGGGGGCATCAGTTTAACAAACCCTGGTCTAAACCACTGAAATACATGTTTTTATTCAGATATGGTTGTTAATCTACTTACACAAAAGGGTCATAAACATGTTTTTGTAGTATAATTTTGCGCTACCATGCAGTGTTGCCCAGAGGGTTAGAATAAAAAACAGAAAGACGTTTCCATGGACAATACACCTTTATATTCTGTGTGTTTTTAATGTACATCATGGTAGGCTAAGCTCAGACCAAGTGGACGTACTCCGGTGCCGCTACCCCGTTGTGGACAGTGAGCGCACCGGGGTTGTCCAGAGCGAAGCAGGGATGAACGTAGTGTAGGAAGCTACAGTAGAAGGTGTAGAGGTGTTGTTCCAGCTCTACGTTGAAGAAGGACAGGATCCCTCTCTCATAGTTCAGACTGAGACCTATCCTCACAGGGTTCACCGTTATCCGGATGTCCGGGCTCCAGCCGCTGTGGAGGAACTCATACTTGTGTCTGGAGAGGGGGAGAAAGAATGGGGGAGAGGGGAGGAAGGGGGAGACAGAATAGAGGGGAGGACGGGGGAGACAGAATAGAGGGGAGGAAGGGGGAGACAGAATGGAGGAGGAAGGGGAGATAAAATGGAGGGGAGGAAGGGGGAGACGAGACAGAATGGAGGAGGAAGGGGAGATAAGATGGCGGGGGGGAGAGGAAAACAGAATGGGAGTAATGATGACATTTAGAAAATGATGGTTCTATGTGACTTGTTACACATCATATACTTCTATATACACTCAGTGGCCAGTTTATTAGGTACACCATCACGTTCGCTCCTACAGACAGTGAGTCACGTGGCCGTGGCTTGCTGTATAAATCAGCCAGACACATTGTTACTGTTCGATTGAACGTTAGAATGGGAAAAACGAGTGACCAATGCGACTGAGCGTGGTGTGATCGTCGGTTCCCAGGCACGCCAGATCCAGTACCTCGAACAGCCTCCTGGGCTTTACACGTCTAGGGTTTACCGAGAATATGGTGCAACAAACATCCAGTCAACCGTCCTGCGGGCGAAAACAACTAGTTGATGAGAGAGGTCAAAGGAGAAGGACAAGAATGGTGCAAGTTAACAGGCGGGGCCACAAACAGTCAAATAAAGGCGCAGTACAACAGTGGTGTGCAGAACGGCATCTTGGAACACACATAACTCGTTGGTCCTTGTCATGGACGGGCTATTGCAGCAGACCACCACACTGGGTTTCACTCCCATCAGCTAAAAACAAGAAGCAGAGGCTCCAGTGGACACGTGATCACAGGACAATTGAGGAGTGGACAAACATCGCCTGGTCCGACGAATCCCGGTTCCTGTTGTGTCATGCTGATGGCAGAGTCAGGATTTGGCCTAAGCAGCAGGCTGGTGGCGGTGGTGTACTGGTGTGGGGAACACATTAGGTCCCTTGATACCAATTGAGCAGCGATTGAATGCCATACCCCGAATAATTCAGGATGTTCTGGAGGCAACGGGTCCGACCTGGTACTAGATGGGTGGTACCTAATAAACTGGCCACTGAGTGTACAGGATATAGAAGAAGAAGAATGTGACAGGAAGTCGTACTTGCGTCTGGATGGAGATGGAATGGAAGAGAGGGGAGGAAGGGGGAGACTGATGTCATTAAGACCATACAATGTTATGTGACTTACACTTAACTCATTCATAACATGTAGCCTACAGACATGGTATGTCTGTGTTGTGATAATATTACATAAGTAACGATACAATCATTTTTAGCAGACCATCTAAAGCGACAAAAGATTTCTGGATGGTTTTCCCGGATACAGATTAGACTAGTCCTGGACAAAACATCATTATCAATTGAGAATCTCCCTTGAACATAACCTTTTAGGTCCAGGCCTAGTCTTAATCTCTGTCAGGGAAAACGAACCCTTAGGCTTCCTGGTCCCAACGCTATGAAACCCGACCAATAATGTCACAGTAAATTACTACATGAGACCCTTGATGCAGGAATCAAATGGTGTTGTACCTTTATCTTAAACTAGCAGTACCATGGGGAGACTATGTACATCCTCAACCCAACACTGTATCTTAAACTAACAGTATCATGGGGAGACAGTATGTACATCCTCAACCCAACACTGTATCTTAAACTAACAGTACCATGGGGAAACAGTATGTACATCCTCAACCCAACACTGTATCATAAACTAGCAGTACCACGGGGAGACAGTATGTACATCCTCAACCCAACACTGTATCTTAAACTAACAGTACCACGGGGAGACAGTATGTACATCCTCAACCCAACACTGTATCTTAAACTAACAGTACCATGGGGAAACAGTATGTACACCCTCAACCCAACACTGTATCTTAAACTAACAGTACCATGGGGAAACAGTATGTACACCCTCAACCCAACACTGTAGCTTAAACTAACAGTACCATGGGGAGACAGTATGTACATCCTCAACCCAACACTGTATCTTAAACTAGCAGTACCATGGGGAGACAGTATGTACACCCTCAACCCAACACTGTAGCTTAAACTAACAGTACCATGGGGAGACAGTATGTACATCCTCAACCCAACACTGTATCTTAAACTAACAGTACCATGGGGAAACAGTATGTACACCCTCAACCCAACACTGTAGCTTAAACTAACAGTACCATGGGGAGACAGTATGTACATCCTCAACCCAACACTGTATCTTAAACTAGCAGTACCATGGGGAGACAGTATGTACATCCTCAACCCAACACTGTATCTTAAACTAACAGTACCATGGGGAGACAGTATGTACATCCTCAACCCAACACTGTAGCTTAAACTAGCAGTACCATGGGGAGACAGTATGTACATCCTCAACCCAACACTGTATCTTAAACTAGCAGTATCATGGGGAGACAGTATGTACATCCTCAACCCAACACTGTATCTTAAACTAACAGTACCATGGGGAGACAGTATGTACATCCTCAACCCAACACTGTATCTTAAACTAACAGTACCATGGGGAGACAGTATGTACATCCTCAACCCAACACTGTAGCTTAAACTAACAGTACCATGGGGAGACAGTATGTACATCCTCAACCCAACACTGTATCTTAAACTAACAGTACCATGGGGAGACAGTATGTACATCCTCAACCCAACACTGTAGCTTAAACTAGCAGTACCATGGGGAGACAGTATGTACATCCTCAACCCAACACTGTAGCTTAAACTAGCAGTACCATGGGGAGACAGTATGTACATCCTCAACCCAACACTGTAGCTTAAACTAGCAGTACCATGGGGAGACAGTATGTACATCCTCAACCCAACACTGTAGCTTAAACTAACAGTACCATGGGGAGACAGTATGTACATCCTCAACCCAACACTGTATCTTAAACTAGCAGTACCATGGGGAGACAGTATGTACATCCTCAACACAACACTGTCACTGGGCCAAATAAAACCCTTTTACTGCCAAAGAGAGGATTAGCAGGGGATATGAGAAGTGTGTATTGTCAGGTTCTGCGTAGGCAGTAGGTACTCTCTCTCCCCCTTCTCTCTCTCTCCCTTCTCTCTCCTCTCACACACTTTGAGGTGGTGGTGTTTCATGTTGAGACGTCTCAGTGAATGATCTCAGAGTAAAGAGACAGTTCCACAGTCCTGTTTAGTGCCAGGAATAGTAGAGTTGCTATGGCAACAGCAGCTATCAGGTAACGGTATTCTATGGGCTTTTTCACAGGAATAAAAACAACTTGACTTGTCACTTCTGCCTCAGAAAAGGTTTAGGAGGCGAAATGTGAGAAGAAGCGAGCCAAGCGCTTCAGGAAGGGGAGAGATATTTTAACGACCAAAAATCTCCTTGGCTGGCCTACTTTTCAGACAGCGTGTGGTAATGATGAACCCTGTGGGAAGATAAGCATACATCTCCCTCTGGGAAGCCATGTAGTGGTGAGTCAGCTGAATTTAAAGCACCGCCAGGAGTCAGCCCTCTAGAACAGTGTTAAACAACACCCAGTCTGTCCAGTAGTCAGCTGAATTTAAAGCACCGCCAGGAGTCAGCCCTCTAGAACAGTGTTAAACAACTCCCAGTCTGTCCAGTAGTCAGCTGAATTTAAAGCACCGCCAGGAGTCAGCCCTCTAGAACAGTGTTTAACAACTCCCAGTCTGTCCAGTAGTCAGGTGAATTTAAAACACCGCCAGGAGTCAGCCTTCTAGAACAGTGTTTAACAACTCCCAGTCTGTCCAGTAGTCAGGTGAATTTAAAACACCGCCAGGAGTCAGCCCTCTAGAACAGTATTAAACAACTCCCAGTCTGTCCAGTAGTCAGCTGAATTTAAAGCACCGCCAGGAGTCAGCCCTCTAGAACAGTGTTAAACAACTCCCAGTCTGTCCAATTAGTCAGCTGAATTTAAAGCACCGCCAGGAGTCAGCCCTCTAGAACAGTGTTAAACAACTCCCAGTCTGTCCAATTAGTCAGCTGAATTTAAAACACCGCCAGGAGTCAGCCCTCTAGAACAGTGTTAAACAACTCCCAGTCTGTCCAGTAGTCAGCTGAATTTAAAGCACCGCCAGGAGTCAGCCCTCTAGAACAGTGTTAAACAACACCCAGTCTGTCCAGTAGTCAGCTGAATTTAAAGCACCGCCAGGAGTCAGCCCTCTAGAACAGTGTTAAACAACTCCCAGTCTGTCCAGTAGTCAGCTGAATTTAAAGCACCGCCAGGAGTCAGCCCTCTAGAACAGTGTTTAACAACTCCCAGTCTGTCCAGTAGTCAGGTGAATTTAAAACACCGCCAGGAGTCAGCCTTCTAGAACAGTGTTTAACAACTCCCAGTCTGTCCAGTAGTCAGGTGAATTTAAAACACCGCCAGGAGTCAGCCCTCTAGAACAGTATTAAACAACTCCCAGTCTGTCCAGTAGTCAGCTGAATTTAAAGCACCGCCAGGAGTCAGCCCTCTAGAACAGTGTTAAACAACTCCCAGTCTGTCCAATTAGTCAGCTGAATTTAAAGCACCGCCAGGAGTCAGCCCTCTAGAACAGTGTTAAACAACTCCCAGTCTGTCCAATTAGTCAGCTGAATTTAAAACACCGCCAGGAGTCAGCCCTCTAGAACAGTGTTAAACAACTCCCAGTCTGTCCAGTAGTCAGCTGAATTTAAAGCACCGCCAGGAGTCAGCCCTCTAGAACAGTGTTAAACAACTCCCAGTCTGTCCAGGAGTCAGCCCTCTAGAACAGTGTTTACCAACTCCCAGTCTGTCCAGTAGTCAGGTGAAAGACCCTGTTTGAGGACTTTCACAAAATGTTCCCTTTTTCTTGTTGTGATTGTAGTGTGTGTTGCCTTACCTCCCTAATCTTACTTCATTTGCACACACTGTATATAGACTTTTCTATTGTATTATTGACTGTACGTTTGTTTATTCCATGTGTAACTCTGTGTTGTTGTATGTGTCACACTGGTTTGCTTTATCTTGGCCAGGTCGCAGTTGTGAATGAGAACTTGTTCTCAACTGGCCTACCTGGTTAAATAAGGGAGGGAGGGAGGCAGGTTGGTTCCTTCCTGGTAACAGTGATAGCTAGGTTAGAGGGTTAGGGGTTAGGTTAGTGTTAGGGGTTCTCACCTGGATGGGTTGAGTTTAGTGTTGAACAGGGATGTGGACATTAAGCTGGGGTTAGGTTAGTGTTAGGGGTTCTCACCTGGATGGGTTGAGTTTAGGGGTGAGCAGGGATGTGGACATTAAGCTGGGGTTAGGTTAGTGTTAGGGGTTCTCACCTGGATGGGTTGAGTTTAGGGGTGAGCAGGGATGTGGACATTAAGCTGGGGTTAGGTTAGCGTTAGGGGTTCTCACCTGGATGGGTTGAGTTTAGGGGTGAGCAGGGATGTGGACATTAAGCTGGGGTTAGGTTAGCGTTAGGGGTTCTCACCTGGATGGGTTGAGTTTAGGGGTGAACAGGGATGTGGACATTAAGCTGGGGTTAGGTTAGCGTTAGGGGTTCTCACCTGGATGGGTTGAGTTTAGTGTTGAACAGGGATGTGGACATTAAGCTGGGGTTAGGTTAGCGTTAGGGGTTCTCACCTGGATGGGTTGAGTTTAGGGGTGAGCAGGGATGTGGACATTAAGCTGGGGTTAGGTTAGCGTTAGGGGTTCTCACCTGGATGGGTTGAGTTTAGGGGTGAGCAGGGATGTGGACATTAAGCTGGGGTTAGGTTAGCGTTAGGGGTTCTCACCTGGATGGGTTGAGTTTAGGGGTGAGCAGGGATGTGGACATTAAGCTGGGGTTAGGTTAGCGTTAGGGGTTCTCACCTGGATGGGTTGAGTTTAGTGTTGAACAGGGATGTGGACATTAAGCTGGGGTTAGGTTAGTGTTAGGGGTTCTCACCTGGATGGGTTGAGTTTAGGGGTGAGCAGGGATGTGGACATTAAGCTGGGGTTAGGTTAGCGTTAGGGGTTCTCACCTGGATGGGTTGAGTTTAGTGTTGAACAGGGATGTGGACATTAAGCTGGGGTTAGGTTAGTGTTAGGGGTTCTCACCTGGATGGGTTGAGTTTAGGGGTGAGCAGGGATGTGGACATTAAGCTGGGGTTAGGTTAGCGTTAGGGGTTCTCACCTGGATGGGTTGAGTTTAGTGTTGAACAGGGATGTGGACATTAAGCTGGGGTTAGGTTAGTGTTAGGGGTTCTCACCTGGATGGGTTGAGTTTAGGGGTGAGCAGGGATGTGGACATTAAGCTGGGGTTAGGTTAGTGTTATGGGTTCTCACCTGGATGGGTTGAGTTTAGGGGTGAACAGAGATGTGGACATTAAGCTGGGGTTAGGTTAGCGTTAGGGGTTCTCACCTGGATGGGTTGAGTTTAGTGTTGAACAGGGATGTGGACATTAAGCTGGGGTTAGGTTAGCGTTAGGGGTTCTCACCTGGATGGGTTGAGTTTAGGGTTGAACAGGGATGTGGACATTAAGCTGGGGTTAGGTTAGCGTTAGGGGTTCTCATCTGGACGGGTTGAGCAGGGATGTGGACATTAAGCTGGGGTTAGGTTAGTGTTAGGGGTTCTCACCTGGATGGGTTGAGTTTAGGGGTGAACAGAGATGTGGACATTAAGCTGGGGTTAGGTTAGCGTTAGGGGTCCTCATCTGGACGGGTTGAGGTTAGGGTTGAACAGGGATGTGGACATTAAGCTGGGGTTAGGTTAGTGTTAGGGGTTCTCACCTGGATGGGTTGAGTTTAGGGGTGAACAGAGATGTGGACATTAAGCTGGGGTTAGGGACCATGCACCAGGACGTATTTGTTCCTCCCAGGTAGGAGTTAGTGATAGGTTAGGAGTTAAAGGTTAGGTTAGGGGTTAAAGGTTAGGTTAGGGGTTAAAGGTTAGGGTTTCTCACCTGGATGGGGTGAGGACATGTCTCATGCACCAGGATGTATTTGTTCCTCCCAGGTAGGAGTTAGTGATAGGTTAGGGGTCAGGTTAGGGGTTAGAGGTTAGGGTTTCTCACCTGGATGGGGTGAGGACATGTCTCATGCACCAGGATGTATTTGTTCCTCCCAGGTAAGAGTTAGTGATAGGTTAGGGGTTAAAGGTTAGGGTTTCTCACCTGGATGGGGTGAGGACATGTCTCATGCACCAGGATGTATTTGTTCCTCCCAGGTAAGAGTTAGTGATAGGTTAGGGGTCAGGTTAGGGGTTAAAGGTTAGGGTTTCTCACCTGGATGGGGTGAGGACATGTCTCATGCACCAGGATGTATTTGTTCCTCCCAGGTAGGAGTTTCTCTGAGTATCTTCATAGGCCACTCCAATCCTGTACTCTGTGTCCTCCTCCAGTTCCACCTCCCAGTAATGTCTGCCTCTCACAGGGATCAGGTCCCCTAACACAGCTACACACCTGGAACAAACACACACGCATACAATATACACTATCAGAGGGAGGAGACACATCTACACACAACTACACACACACCTACACAGTACACACTACACACACACCTACACACGCATACAATATACATTATCAGAGGGAGGAGACACATCTACACACACACCTACACAGTACACACTACACACTACACACAACACACAACACACACACCTACACACGCATACAATATACACTATCAGTGGGAGGAGACACATCTACACACAACTACACACACACCTACACACTACACACAACACACACACCTACACACGCATACAATATACACTATCAGAGGGAGGAGACACACCTACACATTCACAGCACACTACACAGGATGAGTAGACTCACATTGTCAGATGTTCCGTTTTGAAAGCAACAGTAAATCTCCCATGTGATTAACAGATCTCTATTAGCTGAGGTGTTCAGCAGGTGTAACCCGCCTGGTTGGTTTGTCTACCTGGCGAAGGTGTTGTCGTCGAAGGTCATGGCGGAGAGCGGGAGCTCCTCGTCTCCGTAGAACATGGAGAAGCCGTCCTCAGAGATGGACAGACAGGGGTGGGCTGTGTCCTGCAGCAGGTGGAAGATGGTTCCTACACACAGAGTAACAACCTCACTGTCTGGTCTTGACAACTATAAAAGGTGCTATGAGACAGAATAATATTTGACACTGAACAACATTAACTAAACATACTACAGCATCAGGACATGGAGGTCTCTCCTCTCACCTGTAGTAGAGACGGTAAAACACTGAACAACATTAACTAAACATACTACAGCATCAGGACATGGAGGTCTCTCCTCTCACCTGTAGTAGAGACGGTAAAACACTGAACAACATTAACTAAACATACTACAGCATCAGGACATGGAGGTCTCTCCTCTCACCTGTAGTAGAGACGGTAAAAGCCTCGCTCCTGTCACTGGGTCCTCCGATGTTGACAGCTCTGACGTAGATGAGGTACTGTCTTCCTGACTGCAGCTGGATCAGACTCTCACAGGTAGGAACAGCCACAATGGACCTGTAGGGAGAACCAATCACATTACAGACCTGCAGGGAGAACCAATCACATTATAGACCAGGAGGGAGAACCAATCACATTACAGACCTGCAGGGAGAACCAATCACATTACAGACCTGCAGGGAGAACCAATCACATTACAGACCTGCAGGGAGAACCAATCACATTACAGACCTGCAGGGAGAACCAATCACATTACAGACCTGCAGGGAGAACCAATGGGGAGTAGAACTGATGTCAACTCTTTGTCAGTTTAGTCAATTCAGGAAGTGGATTAAAATTCGCATTTTATATTGAAACTTCAGTGTGAGTGTTTATGTGTGTGCTTGCAGGCGCACGGGCGTGTGTGGGGGTGTGAGAGTGCATGTGTGTATTTCTTACTCAGTGACCCCACTCTGTCCATCAGTGCCTGTCTCACTCAGCTCTACGGTGTAGGAGTCGACTGGGTTGGTGTTTCCTGACTCCCAGCGAATCAGAGCGGCTTCCGAACAACTGCTACACTCCCTCTGTCTGATGACTGGTGGAGATGGGACTGGAGGGGGAGGAGAAGAGGGAGGGAGATACAGGGGGATTAAAGAGGTAGGGAGGGAGAGAGAGGTGAGAGAGCACAGCATTAAAATAGTACAGCCCATTGTATTCAGTTGTGTCTTCCACTGACACATTCCTATTGAAAACCACTGTTGGTCAGTTTGAACGTGGTGTTCCCTGTAACAGGTCCATGGTTTTACCTGTCACGTAGACAGCCTTCTCACTGGCAGGGCTGATGCCTGTAGTATTGGTAGCTGTGACCCAGAACTCATACTGCACGTTAGGCAGCAGCTCTCCTACACTACAGTGGGTTTCCTTTACCTTCACATTAGACACTGAGGAGGAGAGACAACTCACTTCAATCATTTACAACATTACAACAATGCATTATCAAGTTTTATTAAAGCCTTATACCTGTTGGTTTTAAGTAAAGTAACCATAGTCTCCCTCATAGGGGAATAGTTGATTCAATTAGATTCAATTAATCCTTTTAGAGAGAGATTGAACATTCCAAATAGTACACCCAATATATTGTCTCTGTGTTGGTCCATAATGTCATGAAACATTCAACTGGAATGTCTGTCTATGTTATGTTCTGAATCTATATTCAGATTCTAGGTTCTCATTCTATGTTTTACAGGTTCTGATTCTATGTTATATGTTCTGATTCTATGTTTTACAGGTTGTGACTACTATTTCCAGATTCTATATTCAGATTCTATGTCCAGATTCTGTTCTGATTCTATGTCCTGATTCTACATTCCGATTCTACATTCCGATTCTACATTCTGATTCTGTGTCCTGATTCTAAGTTGTACTGGTTGTGGTTGTACTAGTTGCTACCATCAGGCCCCTTGGTGCTGTCTGCAGCCGGTGTGTCCTCCAGGACAGGTCTGTAGTAGAGCTCGTAGTATTCCACAGAGTCGTCTGAGAACAGGCTCCAGCACACACGCAGAGACGTCCGCGTGGCCGAGTTAGACACCTGGGGGTTGATGACCGGGGCAGATGGGGCTGAAATGACATAACAAACACATGATGTCACAATCACATCAAGATGAAGATCAGAACCGTGATCGTGACATTACAGAGAGAGAGGAATACCTTTATGTGAATTAGTTTGTACTGCATTGATGTTTTATTTTCCTCCACAGTGGTTTATTTCATGGTCTTGCCACTTTTTCTAAATGACTGTGACAACATAATACTAAGTCTCTATTTCATTGATTTTCACACTGCGCCCCCCCCCCCCCCTTCTAATTTTAAACACAAAGGACTTTATTAAGACCATTTTATTACAGGATTTTTCTACATTTTGAAACTTCTCTGAAATGTGTGTCCTTCCGTGGAATCAGAGATTCTGAGAAACAAAGCAAAGCTGTCGGAGGTGAGTCACCAAGTGAATCAAAGATAGACACACGTCACAGACTAGTGCATTACTAATGACACCCTATTCCCTGCAAAGGCCCTGGTCAACACGATATAGGGAACAGGGCCCTGGTCAACACGATATAGGGAACAGGGCCCTGGTCAACACGATATAGGGAACAGGGCCCTGGTCAACACTATATAGGGAACAGGGCCCTGGTCAACACTATATAGGGAACAGGGCCCTGGTCAACACTATATAGGGAACAGGGCCCTGGTCAACACTATATAGGGAACAGGGCCCTGGTCAACAGTATATAGGGAACAGGGCCCTGGTCAACACGATATAGGGAACAGGGCCCTGGTCAACAGAATATAGGGAACAGGGCCCTGGTCAACACTATATAGGGTACAGGGCCCTGGTCAACAGTATATAGGGAACAGGGCCCTGGTCAACACTATATAGGCCTCCCGGGTGGCGCAGTGGTCTAGGGCACTGCATCGCAGTGCTAGCTGCGCCACCAGAGTCTCTGGGTTCACGCCCAGGCTCTGTCGCAGCCGGCCGCAACCGGGAGATCCGTGGGGCGACGCACAATTGGCATAGCGTCGTCCGGGTTAGGGAGGGTTTGGCCGGTAGGGATATCCTTGTCTCAGTATGTAAAAATGTAATAAAATGTATGCACTCTACTGTAAGTCGCTCTGGATAAGAGCGTCTGCTAAATGACTAAAATGTAAAATGTATATAGGGAACAAGGTCCCATTTGAGGCACACAGCCATAATCTCTCTTCAAGACAGACTGATGTCACAGCCATAATCTCTCTTCAAGACAGACTGACATCACAGCCATAATCTCTCTTCAAGACAGACTGACATCACAGCCATTATCTCTCTTCAAGACAGACTGATATCACAGCCATAATCTCTTCAGACAGACTGACGTCACA
The DNA here is from genome assembly GCF_045679555.1 of Salvelinus alpinus. Classification (NCBI taxonomy): domain Eukaryota; kingdom Metazoa; phylum Chordata; class Actinopteri; order Salmoniformes; family Salmonidae; genus Salvelinus; species Salvelinus alpinus. Next base: position 10,999,815 of record NC_092090.1, on the reverse strand, counting down.
GCCATAATCTCTCTTCAAGACAGACTGATATCACAGCCATAATCTCTTTTCAGACAGACTGATGTCACAGCCAGCCTCAACAAGCATTAGCTACAGAAGCAGTATGGAGATGGGTTGTGTCCCAAATGGCACCCTATTCCCTATGTAGTGCACTGCTTTTGACCAATAGGCTCTGGTCCAACGTAGTGTTCTATATAGGGAATAGAAGGCCATTCGAGACACAATCATTGACTCAGTCAAACTTCAGCAGAATGAAAGCATCCCTCCAAAGTGCCTGAATCGTCACTCCAGTGGCCTTATGTAATTAAATACATCAGGGAAATTAAATCACTTTTTTCATCAAAGGCATTTGTTTCTAAGCAACCAAACTCCCCTAGCTAACCTCCATGTATATAAAAGGTAGAGTTTGGAGTCTGAAAGGATTTCTCTGGGGCTCTGCTCTGTTCCAAGCTCATACTCTTAGTCTAAATCAGGGAGGGGCAGCTTTGATTGGGGGTGGGGGCCACAAAATATCTGAAATCTGAACTCATGGGGGGCCTGCAGTGGCTTGCGGGTCTACGTACCCACATCCAGACCCCCACCTTGCCAGCAAAACATTTTAGTGGCCCCCCTCTTGACAACGGAGAGAAAAGTTTTTAAGAGTTAATTTCTTGTACATTTCCTACACATTTTGGCATGACGCGTAAAGAACATTTTGTCGTTTTAAAGCAAGAATGCGGCAAATCTACATATTTTTCCATGAGGGCGGGGAGAAGATTTTGCAATTTTATAACACATTTCATGCAATTCTACTCATTTTGCCATGGGGCGGAGAGGGACGGAGAGAAAAATTTGCAGTTTTACATCTTATTTCCTGCAATTCTAGACATTTTGGCATGGGGCGGAGAGGGACGGAGAGAAACATTTGCAGTTTTACATCTTATTTCCTGCAATTCTAGACATTTTGGCATGGGGCGGAGAGGGACGGAGAGAAACATTTGCAGTTTTACATCTTATTTCCTGCAATTCTAGACATTTTGGCATGGGGCGGAGAGGGACGGAGAGAAACATTTGCAGTTTTACATCTTATTTCCTGCAATTCTAGACATTTTGGCATGGGACGGAGAGAAACATTTGCAGTTTTACATCTTATTTCCTGCAATTCTAGACATTTTGGCATGGGGCGGAGAGGGACGGAGAGAAAAATTTGCAGTTTTACATCTTATTTCCTGCAATTCTAGACATTTTGGCATAGGGCGGAGAGGGACGGAGAGAAAAATTTGCAGTTTTACATCTTATTTCCTGCAATTCTAGACATTTTGGCATGGGGCGGAGAGGGACGGAGAGAAAAATTTGCAGTTTTACATCTTATTTCCTGCAATTCTAGACATTTTGGCATGGGGCGGAGAGGGACGGAGAGAAAAATTTGCAGTTTTACATCTTATTTCCTGCAATTCTAGACATTTTGGCATGGGGCGGAGAGGGACGGAGAGAAAAATTTGCAGTTTTACATCTTATTTCCTGCAATTCTACTCATTTTGGCATGGGGCGGAGAGAAAAATTTGCAGTTTTACATCTTATTTCCTGCAATTCTAGACATTTTGGCATGGGGCGGAGAGAGACGGAGAGAAATGTTTGAGTCCCCTGACCAAAGTACAAAAAATGATGTTTTTTATTTTAGACTTTGTAAATTGATCAGTTGCCCATCCATGGCCTAAATCTAATTGCGTTTAAAATATATATATATTTAACATTTATTTAACTAGGCAAGTCAGTTAAGAACAAATTCTTATTTACAATGATGGCCTACCCCGGCCAAACCCGGACGACACTGGGCCAATTGTGCGCCGCCCTATGGGACTCCCAATCACGACCGCAAGTCTGTTTATAAAAATCACAGATGTATCAACCGAGGCCAAAAACCACGGGATGGAAATGTCTGTACATTAAATGTACTACGTTATTCTGAATAAACCGGTTTTAAGAATAGAATTATATGATCAGAGGGGGATGTAAAACACGAAAATAAAAATGTTTTGACGAATGGGTGGATGGCAGTGGGGGCTGCTGAGGGGAGGACGGCTCATAATAACGTCTGGAACGGAGAGAATGGAATGGAAACCATGTGTTGGATGTATTTGATACCATTCCACTGATTCCTCTCCAGTTATTACCACGAGCCCGTCCTCCCTGATTAAGATGCCACCAACCTCCTGTGGTGAATGGATGGGTGGGTGGGTGGGTGGGTGTATGGAAGGATGAATGGATGGATGGATGGATGAATGGATGGGTGTATGGACGGATGAATGGATGAATGGGTGGGTGTATGGAAGGATGAATGGATGGATGGGTGGGTGGAAGGATGAATAGGTGGGTGGGTGGGTGTATGGAAGGATGAATGGATGGGTGGGTGGAAGGATGAATGGATGGGTGGGTGGGTGGAAGGATGAATAGGTGGGTGGGTGGGTGTATGGAAGGATGAATGGATGGGTGGGTGGGTGGAAGGATGAATGGGTGGGTGGGTGGAAGGATAAATGGGTGGGTGGGTGGGTGTATGGAAGGATGAATGGATGGATGGGTGGGTGTATGGAAGGATGAATGGGTGGGTGGGTGGAAGGGTGAATGGGTGGGTGGGTGGAAGGATGAATGGGTGGGTGGGTGGGTGTATGGAAGGATGGGTTGATTGATTGATCAGACCTGGTACGATGTTGATGGAGTCCATCATGGTCTTGACGTCTGACAGGTCAGCGAGGGGCATGTCAAACTCCAGAGGGGTCACCAGCGTCAGGTCAGGCTTCTCCTTTGCAAACTCCTCAATTCTGATTAGGCAAACAAAACATCAATCAGCAAAAACCTTGATTCTGAATGGACAAAACGCACCCAAGTCAGCAAACTCCTTGAAGGTGATTGGACAAACAAAACACCTGTCAGCAAATTTCTCAATTCTGATTGGACAAACAGACCTGTATTCAGTGAGGCGAAACGTTCAGAACGTTGCATATAGAAAAGGAATGAATAGAGCTGACAAGATGCCCAATTCTACACAACGAAAAATCATACCTGTTCTACAAAATTGATTTCTATCCGAAAACGTTTTGTAACGTTGCAACCTTCTGAACAGAGCCCACCTAAAACGACACTGAAATGAACATGGGTTGTAGCATCATGCGTCGTCATGCTATTCAAAACACAAGCTATGTCAACAAACCCTCTTCAACATCAAACACATTCATTATACTGCTTAGGTTCAAATTAGTTGAATTAGTTGGCTAATTAGGATCGGAAGCTATTTTGGTTTCAGAATGAGCGTTGCTGACATCAAACATAACCTGATATATTATGCTAATGAAACAGTCCTAATCAGGTTGTTACACGGTTCACAGCAAATCACATGATTACACTGTTATTAACCAGACTCACTAACATGCAGTTGTAAACAAACACTTATAATAGTTTTGTTATAGCCTGGTCCCAGATCTCTTTGTGCCTTGCCAACTCCTATGGTCATGGTCAAGCAACAAGATAACACAAATGGATCAAGCATGTTGGCAAGAGAACAAACAGATCTGGAACCAGGATAAAATGGGTCTGGAACCAGGATAAAATGGATCTGGAACCAGGATAAAATGGATCTGGAACCAGGATAAAATGGATCTGGAACCAGGATAAAATGGATCTGGAACCAGGATAAAATGGATCTGGAACCAGGATAAAATGGGTCTGGAACCAGGATAAAATGGATCTGGGACCAGGATAAAATGGGTCTGGAACCAGGATAAAATGAGTCTGGAACCAGGATAAAATGGGTCTGGAACCAGGCTAAAATGGATCTGGGACCAGGATAAAATGGATCTGGAAACAGGATAAAATGGGTCTGGGACCAGGATAAAATGGATCTGGGACCAGGATAAAATGGATCTGGGACCAGGATCAAATGGATCTGGAACCAGGATAAAATGGATCTGAAACCAGGATAAAATGGATCTGGAACCAGGATAAAATGAATCTGGAACCAGGATAAAATGAATCTGGAACCAGGATAAAATGGATCTGGAACCAGGATAAAATGGATCTGGAACCAGGATAAAATGGATTTGGGACCAGGGTAAAATGGGTCTGGAACCAGGATAAAATGGATCTGGAACCAGGATAAAATGGATCTGGAACCAGGATAAAATGAATCTGGAACCAGGATAAAATGAATCTGGAACCAGGATAAAATGGATCTGGAACCAGGATAAAATGGATCTGGAACCAGGATAAAATGGATCTGGAACCAGGATAAAATGGGTCTGGAACCAGGATAAAATGGATCTGGGACCAGGATAAAATGGGTCTGGAACCAGGATAAAATGAGTCTGGAACCAGGATAAAATGGGTCTGGAACCAGGATAAAATGGATCTGGGACCAGGATAAAATGGATCTGGAAACAGGATAAAATGGGTCTGGGACCAGGATAAAATGGATCTGGGACCAGGATAAAATGGATCTGGAACCAGGATAAAATGGATCTGGGACCAGGATAAATGGATCTGGGACCAGGATAAAATGGATCTGGAACCAGGATAAAATGGATCTGAAACCAGGATAAAATGGATCTGGGACCAGGATAAAATGGATCTGAAACCAGGATAAAATGGATTTGGGACCAGGATAAAATGGATTTGGGACCAGGGTAAAATGGGTCTGGGACCAGGATAAAATGGATCTGGGACCAGGATAAAATGGATCTGGGACCAGGATAAAATGGATCTGGAACCAGGATAAAATGGATCTGGGACCAGGATAAAATGGGTCTGGAACCAGGATAAAATGGGTCTGGAACCAGGATAAAATGGATCTGGAACCAGGATAAAATGGATCTGGGACCAGGATAAAATGGGTCTGGAACCAGGATAAAATGGATCTGGAACCAGGATAAAATGGATCTGGGACCAGGATAAATGGATCTGGGACCAGGATAAAATGGGTCTGGAACCAGGATAAAATGGATCTGGAACCAGGATAAAATGGATCTGGGACCAGGATAAAATGGATCTGGGACCAGGGTAAAATGGGTCTGGAACCAGGATAAAATGGATCTGGAACCAGGATAAAATGGATCTGGAACCAGGATAAAATGAATCTGGAACCAGGATAAAATGGATCTGGAACCAGGATAAAATGGATCTGGAACCAGGATAAAATGGGTCTGGAACCAGGATAAAATGGATCTGGGACCAGGATAAAATGGGTCTGGAACCAGGATAAAATGAGTCTGGAACCAGGATAAAATGGGTCTGGAACCAGGCTAAAATGGATCTGGGACCAGGATAAAATGGGTCTGGAACCAGGATAAAATGGATCTGGAACCAGGATAAAATGGATCTGAAACCAGGATAAAATGGATTTGGGACTAGGATAAAATGGATTTGGGACCAGGGTAAAATGGGTCTGGGACCAGGATAAAATGGATCTGGGACCAGGATAAAATGGATCTGGGACCAGGATAAAATGGATCTGGAACCAGGATAAAATGGATCTGGGACCAGGATAAAATGGGTCTGGAACCAGGATAAAATGGGTCTGGAACCAGGATAAAATGGGTCTGGAACCAGGATAAAATGGATCTGGGACCAGGATAAAATGGGTCTGGAACCAGGATAAAATGGGTCTGGAACCAGGATAAAATGGATCTGGAACCAGGATAAAATGGATCTGGAACCAGGATAAAATGGATCTGGGACCAGGATAAAATGGGTCTGGAACCAGGATAAAATGGGTCTGGAACCAGGATAAAATGGATCTGGGACCAGGATAAAATGGATCTGGGACCAGGATAAAATGGATCTGGGACCAGGATAAAATGGGTCTGGGATAAAATCGATCTGGAACCAGGATAAAATGGATCTGGGACCAGGATAAAATGGATCTGGAGCCAGGCTAGTTCGGTTATACTCTCAGGCTAGCAATGTTAGTTTCCTTACAGTATAATATAGTATAGCATAGTATAGTTCTGTTGTAGTCTCAGGCAGCTGTGTTAATCTCCTTGAAGTACTTTACCTCTTCATGGTGGGCATAACAGCCTGTCAAGGAAAAGTTCACAACATCAAAAGTCAACCAGTGGTCATTAACATTTTAAGGTTCATAAAACCTTTAACTGGCAGATTAAAACATCACAAAGACCACAGAATATACACTCAGTGGCCAGTTTATTAGGTACACCACCCCATTCACGAAAATGGTTCGCTCCTACAGACAGTGAGTCACGTTGCCGTGGCTTGCTATATAAAGCAGGCAGACAGGCATTGAGCCATTCAGTTACTGTTCCATTGAACGTTAGAATGGGCTAAACGAGTGACCTAAGCAAATTTTAACGTGGTATGATCGCCATTGCCAGGTGCGCCGGTTCCTGTATCTCAGAAACGACTGTCCTCCTGGGCTTTTCACTCACGACAGTGTCTAGGGTTTACCCAGAATGGTGTGACAAACAAAAAAACATAACTCATTGCAAAACAAAGTTATCATAAACTTTTCAATGTTTCAAAGTTATTTCAAGTTATAAAGCTATATGAGCAATTCAATGATTTAATCTTGAATAAGTCATTGTGACGACCCACTACAACAGACCTGTAGAAAGAGTCGTTTGTCCTCGGTGCGGTACAGTTCCTGGGCGGTCTCAATCAGGTCCTTGGATGCGTCCAGGGTGCGTCCGCAGCCCAGCAGCTGAGTGTACAAGGCCTCCAACTTCCTCTTCTTCTCCTCCCCCAGCGCAGCGGCTCGGTCGTCGTGACGATGGGACAACGTCTGTAGGACATCGTTGCAGTGCTGCTCCAGGTGTTGCTCCTGACGACCAAAATTCTCCTGAAAGATATGAAACGTTTCATTACGCGATGGTCAGGGGCTCCCAAACGGGGGTGAAAACCCGTGGATATGTCTTTGTTATGTGTGTACTGTGGTTGTCGTGTCAGTAATAGTGGTTGTCGTGTCAGTAATAGTGGTTGTTGTGTCAGTAGTAGTGGTTGTTGTGTCAGTAGTCGTGGTTGTTGTGTCAGTAATAGTGGTTGTCGTGTCAGTAGTAGTGGTTGTTGTGTCAGTAATAGTGGTTGTTGTGTCAGTAGTAGTGGTTGTTGTGTCAGTAATAGTGGTTGTTGTGTCAGTAGTAGTGGTTGTTGTGTCAGTAGTCGTGGTTGTTGTGTCAGTAATAGTGGTTGTTGTGTCAGTAGTAGTGGTTGTTGAGTCAGTAGTAGTGGTTGTTGCGTCAGTAATAGTGGTTGTTGTGTCAGTAATAGTGGTTGTTGTGTCAGTAATAGTGGTTGTTGCGTCAGTAATAGTGGTTGTTGCGTCAGTAATAGTGGTTGTTGTGTCAGTAATAGTGGTTGTTGTGTCAGTAATAGTGGTTGTTGTGTCAGTAGTAGTGGTTGTTGAGTCAGTAGTAGTGGTTGTTGCGTCAGTAATAGTGGTTGTTGTGTCAGTAATAGTGGTTGTTGTGTCAGTAATAGTGGTTGTTGTGTCAGTAATAGTGGTTGTTGTGTCAGTAATAGTGGTTGTTGTGTCAGTAATAGTGGTTGTTGCGTCAGTAATAGTGGTTGTTGCGTCAGTAATAGTGGTTGTTGCGTCAGTAATAGTGGTTGTTGCGTCAGTAATATTGGTTGTTGCGTCAGTAATAGTGGTTGTTGTGTCAGTAATAGTGGTTGTTGTGTCAGTAATAGTGGTTGTTGTGTCAGTAATAGTGGTTGTTGTGTCAGTAGTAGTGGTTGTTGAGTCAGTAATAGTGGTTGTTGTGTCAGTAATAGTGGTTGTTGCGTCAGTAATAGTGGTTGTGTCAGTAATAGTGGTTGTTGTGTCAGTAATAGTGGTTGTGTCAGTAATAGTGGTTGTTGTGTCAGTAATAGTGGTTGTTGCGTCAGTAATAGTGGTTGTTGCGTCAGTAATAGTGGTTGTTGCGTCAGTAATAGTGGTTGTTGCGTCAGTAATATTGGTTGTTGCGTCAGTAATAGTGGTTGTTGTGTCAGTAATAGTGGTTGTTGCGTCAGTAATAGTGGTTGTTGTGTCAGTAATAGTGGTTGTTGTGTCAGTAATAGTGGTTGTTGCGTCAGTAATAGTGGTTGTTGCGTCAGTAATAGTGGTTGTTGCGTCAGTAATAGTGGTTGTTGCGTCAGTAATAGTGGTTGTTGCGTCAGTAATAGTGGTTGTGTCAGTAATAGTGGTTGTTGTGTCAGTAATATTGGTTGTTGCGTCAGTAATAGTGGTTGTTGCGTCAGTAATATTGGTTGTTGCGTCAGTAATAGTGGTTGTTGTGTCAGTAATAGTGGTTGTGTCAGTAATAGTGGTTGTTGTGTCAGTAATAGTGGTTGTTGCGTCAGTAATAGTGGTTGTGTCAGTAATAGTGGTTGTTGTGTCAGTAATAGTGGTTGTGTCAGTAATAGTGGTTGTTGTGTCAGTAATAGTGGTTGTTGTGTCAGTAATAGTGGTTGTGTCAGTAATAGTGGTTGTTGTGTCAGTAATAGTGGTTGTGTCAGTAATAGTGGTTGTTGTGTCAGTAATAGTGGTTGTTGTGTCAGTAATAGTGGTTGTTGCGTCAGTAATAGTGGTTGTGTCAGTAATAGTGGTTGTTGTGTCAGTAATAGTGGTTGTGTCAGTAATAGTGGTTGTGTCAGTAGTCGTGGTTGTTGTGTCAGTAATAGTGGTTGTTGTGTCAGTAATAGTGGTTGTGTCAGTAATAGTGGTTGTGTCAGTAATAGTGGTTGTTGCGTCAGTAATATTGGTTGTTGCGTCAGTAATATTGGTTGTTGCGTCAGTAATAGTGGTTGTGTCAGTAATAGTGGTTGTTGTGTCAGTAATAGTGGTTGTGTCAGTAATAGTGGTTGTGTCAGTAATAGTGGTTGTTGCGTCAGTAATAGTGGTTGTTGCGTCAGTAATAGTGGTTGTGTCAGTAATAGTGGTTGTTGTGTCAGTAATAGTGGTTGTTGTGTCAGTAGTCGTGGTTGTTGTGTCAGTAATAGTGGTTGTTGTGTCAGTAATAGTGGTTGTGTCAGTAGTCGTGGTTGTTGTACCTCCACAGTGAGGAAGATCTCTTCTAGATGTCCTGCAAAGTTCTCCATCTCCACCACCTTCTCCTCCAGCTTAGTCCTGATGTTATTCACCTTGTTCTGAAGGCACAGCAGAAATGAACTCTTACAGAGGGTCAAGGGTCGCCTGAGTGCAAATCTGTTTGTGAACTCTCGCCAACTTCTGTTGTGCCGTCACGCCAAACAATGCCTGTAGAAGTTGGCAGGAGAGCACACACAGACTGGCACTCAGGCTAGATTAAGGGTATATTCACATGGAATTAACACACACACACCTTCCCCTTCCTCCGACTCATCACACACCCTCCCCTTCCTCCGACTCAACACACCTTCCCCTACCTCCGACTCAACACACACCCTCCCCTACCTCCAACTCAACACACACCCTCCCCTTCCTCCGACTCATCACACACCCTACCTCCGACTCAACACACACCCTCCCCTACCTCCGACTCCTTGTGCTCCTCAAACACGTCATCGTGTTCGTCCACAGAGCTGTCAGGTGATGGAGTTCCCTCCTCATCTGAAGACGGGACATACGCCTCAAACCTGATGATGATTGCTTTATTGTATCCATTATTAAATGATTGATGATGATGATGTCATGCAAAGATTACATACATAGTGCATTAGACACCGGGGGCGGCGGTAGCCTTGGTGGCGGTAGCCTTGGTGGCAGTAGCCTTGGTGGCAGTAGCCTTGGTGGCGGTAGCCTTGATGGCGGTAGCCTTGATGGCGGTAGCCTTGGTGGCGGTAGCCTTGGTGGCGGTAGCCTTGGTGGCGGTAGCCTTGGTGGCAGTAGCCTTGAGGTTTGAGAGGCAGGCCAGTAACCAGAGGTTTGCCGGTTCGAACCCCTGAACCCCTGTCTGCAGGGGGAATCTTCAGGGAGTGAGCCGGAAACCGGAGGATCCTGTACACTACCTACTACTGTTGTGCCCTTGAGCAAGGCACTTTACCCCTGAGTACCCCTCGCAGCCTGTGATGTTTGTGTTGTGTATCAGGTTGGGTAACTGTGACAGCAACAAATTAAAAAAATAATATCTGTGCAAATGGACCAATAAAGCAAGTGTTGTATTACGGACCTTAGAGAGTCGTTGGTATCCGTGGAGAAACGCTGGGAGGTAGAGGACAACTCTCTAGTCTCTGTTCTCTCTGACACCACTACGAAGGCCTCTTTGGTAGGGAGATCCCTGTTCACCTCCTCCTGGTGCTCCTCGTCTCCACTCAGCACCTCCTCAGTGATGACATCCAGCCTGCTTCCTGTGAAGACCTCATACAGGTCCATGATGGGAGGAGGAGGGTGGAGGTACTGTGGTGGAGGTACTGTGGTGGAGGGACTGTGGTGGACTGGACAATCAAATGAAACATGTCAGATTAATATTTTTCCACTAAGGATCAGGATCCCACTGGAAGTAGGTATTGTCAAATATTTTGATGTTCTATTTACCCAACATTAACCAACCAGTCATTCACTTGTGTACATTTGATATGCTTTACGTACCTTTAAGAATAAGTATAAATATTCAATTAGTTAACTTATGGAAGCCATGCAAAGAGTTCATTATTTGCAATCAAAACAAGTATGATTCATAGTCTTAATGTTTAGAAAAACACTTGTTCAGAAAGAACTGTACACAGTGATGACAGTTAAAGGAGGGTTTGCTTCTCGAACATCCTGGACCTCTGTCAAAACATTGATCAGGCATGCTGTACACATAAACGTAACACACCATTTAAACTATGCTGGAGTTTCAGATTTATTTGCTATAACTATGACTAGATATATCAGTTATTATAGCCTAGTTGTTACTAAATCAAAAACACTGGTTTCAAGTTTACCTTGGTGATAAATTATCCAATAACTCCCCCAGCAACGTCGATTCAGGGCGACCATTGACAGTGTTTTTGACAGGCTAACCAAGGAAGCAAATACAGTTTGTGACAAATATAGCAGGAACCCCAACTGTTATGCACACAGATCAAGTGTCAGCATGGGTATTTTGACATCGTGCCAAAATCTGCCTTTAGTCGCTTAATAGAGTGATAATATTGTATTTAATTGAATAGTATTTGATTGTGAATGTGGTCATTATTTTCTTAAAGGTGACACATTGTATCAAATAGTCAAATCTCTTGGCATAAATCCTTGATACGTTATAGCGAATCAAATTAGCTGTGGAATTCCCCCTGAGCATGTGACGGAAAGGTCAAAGTTGAAGGTAAAGAGAACGCCACAGGAAATCCTACGTCATCGTTACAAATGGCGGACGTTGTAAACAAGGCAGAGGGATACAAGTTTTAGTTAGCTAGCTAGCTACATGTTTACCACAAAATGAATAGCATAGACTGCGAGCGTTTGGACAGCTTGGACGGCTGGGTCGCCATCAAAACGAACATATTCGAAGAAAACGAGACGTTCAAGCTCGGTTTTATCGTGCAGTGGAATGTTATCGAGTCCAAGTTCGCGGTCACCTGTCACAACAGAACTCTCCAGCGACAGAAGCGCAAAGACCAGCTTGCTATCTGCGAAACCGAAACCAGCTGGGCCGGACTCTTCTCTGTTGTCGATTTAAAAAATGTCCACCGTCAGTTTACAGGGGTCGGGGATGTCGTCGCACCCTATTTCCCCGACCTGTCGGACTTCAAGGAGGGTAACATTTGGGACATGATCTTTCTCAGCAGCAATCGGACGTTCAACCAAGATGATCAAGAGAGAGATCTGGATACACCTTGCCGTCAGCTGGAGAAATACTTCAGCACTGCGATAGATGTCTGTGGCAGGAAGATAGTGCTGGACTCGCTTTTCCCGCAGGACGAGCGAGATGTCGAGGAGTACTTTGAGAACATGCAGGAGTTCAAGAGGAAAACGATGCAGGATGAAGTCACCAGGGCTAAGGATCACCTTAGAAAGGTCAGTGGCCACTTTTAATTAGTGATCTATACAAGCTGTGGCCTGTCACTGTTCTTCAATCCTGGTCTAGACACATGGTTTGCACACTTTTGTTCCAGCCCAGCACTAACCAATAACTAGGCCTATGCCCAGTTATTGGGCTGGAACAGCTGGGCTGGAACAAAAGCCTGCAGACTCAGGGGGGCCCCTTGAGGCATACCGGTAGTGTACTCTGCTTACCGATGCCCCCACTATCCAGTAATCAAGTCACTGTGAGTAAACCCTAAAAATGTCTGTCCAACATTTAGACATTTAAATCCCCTCATGACATTGGGATAGACACCCTTCCACCCTGGTTCACATGGGGGTTGTAATAAAGATGCAGTGTCACTGTCGTCACTATTGTTGCGCAATATGACAACACGTGAGAAGGAAAACATGACCAATCCCTCTCCCAGCCGGTTGATAATCCAGTCATGCTTCATTCCAGTTACTCATGTTGTTATCACTCTGCAAGGTGTTCTCCCCTGAGGTCTTGGCTAGAAACAGGGAGATTAGCCTGTCATTAATTCTCTGTTTCTATGTTGACAGTAGTTTTAGGATAATTATTTTAATTGGCAAGTCAGTTAAGAACAAATTCGTATTTCCAATGACGGCCTACCGGGGAGCAGTGGGTTAACTGCCTTGTTCAGGGGCAGAACGACAGATTTTTACCTTGTCAGCTCAGGGATTCGATGCTCTAACCACTAGGCTACCTGATAGCCAATGACACCATGCATTAGAGCCCAACTAATATATGGTTTTTGGTGTCATATTGTTTTGGGGAGGGCAAAACTTACTGATGACCCTATGCATTAGAGCCTGACTGATATGGTTTTTGGTGTCATATTGTTTTGGGGAGGGCAAAACTTACTGATGACCCTATGCATTAGAGCCTGACTGATATGGTTTTTGGTGTCATATTGTTTTGGGGAGGGCAAAACTTACTGATGACCCTATGCATTAGAGCCTGACTGATATGGTTTTTGGTGTCATATTGTTTTGGGGAGGGCAAAACTTACTGATGACCCTATGCATTAGAGCCTGACTGATATGGTTTTTGGTGTCATATTGTTTTGGGGAGGGCAAAACTTACTGATGACCCTATGCATTAGAGCCTGACTGATATGGTTTTTGGGTCCGATACCACTAGCCTACTGTTTCACAATGTTATTTTCCCAAACTTCTCATAAATTGCCATCCCAATTTGACTTTTGCTTTCAAAAGTATCTCAGTAGAACATGCAAGAATGAGCTATAGCCATTGAATTCTACCGTGCTGATATACCGTGCATTATAGGAAAAGAATGCACGCTCTAGAATGGTCTTCAAGCTAATCAGAGACAAGTATTCAACAATGCCATGGTATGAACTGTGTTAAAGCAGATAGGCTTTATAAAGCCTTTCAAACGGCAGATACATGACTTCGTTTTTACACTGCTGCTTCTCGCTGTTTATTATCTATGCATAGTCACTTTACCCCTACCCACATGTACAAATTACCTGGACTAACCTGTACCCCCACACACTGACTCAATACCGATGCCCCCTGTATACAGCCTCGTTATTGTTATGTCATTTTATTGTTACTTAAAAAAAACATATAATTATTTTATTTATTTTCTTAAATCAATTTTTTTTAACTGCATTGTTGGTTAAGGGCTTGTAAGTAAGCGTTTCACGGTAAGGTCTACACCTGTTGGTTAAGGGCTTGTAAGTAAGCGTTTCACGGTAAGGTCTACACCTGTTGTATTTCAACAATCAAGATGGTAGCACATATAAAGATGTTTCAAAGGCATAAAAAATGTATTCTTCTCTCCTTATTCCCTGTACCATGCTGCTCTAATCCTGTGGGTGTGAGGTGAGCACTGAGGCTGGATTGGCTTGGCAAGAGAGTGGAGATGTTTAAGAGGGGGAGAGAGAGAACGATCTGAGAGACAAGGCAAGAAGAGCCTTCTATGCCTCAAAAGGAACAAAATTCGACATCCCAATTATTAGGATCTGGCAAAAAATACTTTAATCATTTCTAGAACCCATTGCCCTTCATGGTTGTGAGGTCTGGGGTATGCTCACCAACCAAGAATTCACTAAATGAGACAACCACTAAATTCAGACTCTGCATGCAGAATTCTGCAAAAACATCCTCAGTGTAAAACACCAAATAATGCATGCAGAGCAGAATTAGGCCGATACCCGCTAATTATCAAAATCCAGAAAAGAGATGTTAAATTCTACAACCACAAAAGGAAGCGATTCCCAAACCTTCGTAACAAAGCCATCACCTACAGAGAGATGAACCTGGAGAAGAGTCCCCTAAGCAAGCTGGTCCTGGGGCTCTGTTCACAAACACACCCCACAGAGCCCCAGGACAGCAACACAATTAGACCCAACCAAATCATGAGAAAACAAAAAGATAATTACTTGACACATTGTTAAGAATTTACAAAAAAAACTGAGCAAACTAGAATGCTATTTGGCCCTAAACAGAGAGTACACAGTGGCAGAATACCTGACCACTGTGACTGACCCAAACTTAAGGAAAGCTTTGACTATGTACAAACTCAGTGAGCATAGCCTTGCTATTGCGAGAGGCCACCATAGGCAGACCTGGCTCTCAAGAGAAGACAGGCTATGTGCACACTGCCCACAAAATGAGGTGGAAACTGAGCTGAACTGCCTAACCTCCTGCCAAATGTATGACCATATTAGAGACACATATTTCCCTCAGATTACACAGATCCACAAAGAATTCGAAAACAAACCCGATTTTGATAAACTCCCATATCTACTGGGTGAAATCACAGCAGCAAGATGTGTGACCTGTTGCCACAAGAAAAGGTCAACCAGTGAAGAACAAACACCATTGTAAATACAACCCATATTTATACTTATTGTTCCTTTTGTACTTTAACTATTTTCACATCACTATAACACTGTATATAGACATAATGACATTTGAAATGTATCTATTCCTTAGAAACTTGTTAGTGAAATGTTTACTGTTCATTTTTTGTTTATTTCACTTTTTTTATTATCTATTTCACTTGCTTTGGCAATAGAGAGAGAGACAGTCCTGAAAGGCCAATGATGGAGAGAGAATTCATTTTTTATTTTTCTATTTAACTAGCCAAGTCAGTTAAGAACAAATTCTTATTTACAATGACGGCCTACACCGGCCAAACCCGGACGACGCTGGGCCAATTGTGCGCCGCCCTATGGGACTCCCAATCACGGCCGGATGTGATTCAGCCTGGAATCGAACCAGGGACTGTAGTGACGCCTCTTGCGTGCGCACACACACACACACAGAGAGAATTGCAAACCCAGTGAGTCACTGTCATAAAGGTCAAGAAAGGAATAATAATTGTCCACATCAAAGGCAGATATGTAATTACTCTGTCTAATGAATGGATTCACCTACAAGGCATACAGCTGAAGTATGAACACAATACTAACATGACAAGGCATTATTCTAGATCAGACAAGAAGAGAGAGAAGAGAGGGGGTCATAACCTAAAAGGCACCAAGAGTCCCCTTTTATAACATCGGAGTTGTTGACCAATAGCATTACTGTAAAGTTAACCTCCAATCAGTTATCAGACCTACAGGATGTGAAGACAGCTTCACAGAGGTTTGACAGAATGAGGATGGTTGACAGCAGCACAGAGGTTTGACAGAATGAGGATGGTTGAGAGCAGCACAGAGGTTTGACAGAATGAGGACGGTTGACAGCAGCACAGAGGTTTGACAGAATGAGGATGGTTGACAGCAGCACAGAGGTTTGACAGAATGAGGATGGTTGACAGCAGCACAGAGGTTTGACAGAATGAGGATGGTTGACAGCAGCACAGAGGTTTGACAGAATGAGGATGGTTGAGAGCAGCACAGAGGTTTGACAGAATAAGGATGGTTGAGAGCAGCACAGAGGTTTGACAGAATGAGGATGGTTGAGAGCAGCACAGAGGTTTGACAGAATGGGGATGGTTGACAGCAGCACAGAGGTTTGACAGAATGAGGACGGTTGAGAGCAGCACAGAGGTTTGACAGAATGAGGATGGTTGAGAGCAGCACAGAGGTTTGACAGAATGAGGATGGTTGACAGCAGCACAGAGGTTTGACAGAATGAGGATGGTTGAGAGCAGCACAGAGGTTTGACAGAATGAGGATGGTTGACAGCAGCACAGAGGTTTGACAGAATGAGGATGGTTGACAGCAGCACAGAGGTTTGACAGAATGAGGATGGTTGACAGCAGCACAGAGGTTTGACAGAATGAGGATGGTTGAGAGCAGCACAAAGAAGGCTGAATTCCTGAGAAGACAATACAACCGTTTACATAGCGCGTAATGAGTCACATTCGGGGGCTCGGCGGCTCTACATAATTCTCCCTTGAACTCCCTTGATTCTGGATCAGACAGAAGTGTTTAAAACTAGCCGGACCGGCGTCGAGACGACCTAGCAACCTATGGAACAGTGGGACATTAAGGCCACATCAAGTCATGGTAGAATAGATCTTCAGAGATAAATAAAATAAGACCTATATATCTCTGTCATCATAACGAACAGTAACCAGGCCATGGTCATCTGTGGGCTATAGGACTGTGTTAGTTCACAGAGCTAAAGGCATTAGCGTAGCTCTGAGAGAAGACTTGAGGGATAGTTTGGGATGTTGTCCTTTGTCTGCTTCCCCAGAGTTCATTGGCATATAAAGGACTTCATACAGGTCAGTGACTGGACTTTGACTTCTTGCTTCACCTGAAGTTGGCCGGAGTTCATTCCACAGGTCATAAAGTGAACTGGCCAGTCACCTGACAAATACATGTGATTTTTTTTTTGTATACGTGAGATTTTGTAATACGCTAGTTTGTTTCGTGTAAATATAATTTTATTGATTAGCCTAATAGATTAATGTATTGATTGATTGACAGATCCTCCAGAGTCACGGAGGTGCAGACAGAATGATCCTACTGCTACAGATCTACCACGAGGAGGACCTAGCCTACCAGGACCTGGTCACCGTAGCAACCACCTTTTACCAGTACCTGCTGCAACCCTTCAGAGACATGAGAGAACTGGCAGGACTCTACAAGATGGAGATACTGGTAGGTGGAGACACACACACACCCCCCTCCCACCAAGCTGAGAATCCAACTGCTCTGGTCTCTGTCACCAAGCTGAGAATCCAACTGCTCTGGTCTCTGTCACCAAGCTGAGAATCCAACTGCTCTGGTCTCTGTCACCAAGCTGAGAATCCAACTGCTCTGGTCTCTGTCACCAAGCTGAGAATCCAACTGCTCTGGTCTCTGTCACCAAGCTGAGAATCCAACTGCTCTGGTCTCTGTCACCAAGCTGAGAATCCAACTGCTCTGGTCTCTGTCACCAAGCTGAGAATCCAACTGCTCTGGTCTCTATCACCAAGCTGAGGTCAATGCCACATTTCACTCATTTAGAAGAAAATTAAATTATGCTCTGCCACGTCCACGTCCCCAAATCAACTCATTTGTGAATACCTCTAATTTCTCTTTTTGAAACGTGAGGGGAAAAGCTGTGTTGTTACATCATGGTGATGAGAGACCCAGACTTTCAGTGGTTTTGTCCTAAACCCTTATATAACATGTATACAAAAGTATGTGGACACCCTTTCAAATTAGTGGATTCGGGTATTGCGGCCACACCCATTGCTGACAGGTGTATAAAATCGAGCATACAGCCATGCAATCTCCATAGACAAACATTGTCAGTATAATGGCCTTACTGAAGATCTCAGTGACTTTCAACGTGGCACTGTCATAGGATGCCACTTTTCCAACAAGTCAGTTCGTCAAAGGCCACACAAGCTCACAGAACAGGGCCGCAGAGTGCTGAAGCGCGTAAAAATCGTCTGTCCTCGGTTGCAACACTCACTACCAAGTTCCAAACTGCCTCTGGAAGCAACGTCAGCACAATAACTGTTAGTCGGGAGATTCATGAAATGGGTTTCCATGGTTGAGCAGCCGCACATAAGCCTAAGATCACCATGGGCAATGCCAAGCGTCAGCTGGAGGGTGTAAAGCTCGCCGCAATTGGACCCTGGAGCAGTGGAAACGCATTCTCTGGAGTGATGAATCACGCTTCACCATCTGGCAGTCCGACGGACTAATCTGGGTGTGGCGGATGCCAGGAGGACGCTACCTGCCCGAATGCATAGTGCCAACTGTAAAGTTTGGTGGGGGAGGAATAATGTTCTGGAGCTGTTTTTTATGGTTTTGGCTAGACCCCTTAGTTCCAGGGAAGGGAAATCTTAACACTACACCATACAATGACATTCTAGCAAAATCTTTGGCAAAGCGATTTCCTGCAGCAATGTTCCAACATCTAGTTGAAAGCCTTCCCAGAAGAGTGGAGGCTGTTATAGCAGCAAAGGTGGGGACCAACTCCATATTAATGCCCATGATTTTGGAATGAGATGTTCAAGGAGCATGTGTCCACATACTTTTGGTCATGTAGTGTATGTCTGTGTCCCTCTTACTGCGTTTTAAACAGGCAGGCCAAATAATTGGTGACGCTGATCTGATCTGTCAAAAAAACAATTAGTGAAAAGAAGATTGGAAAAGAATTGGTCTGCCTGTCTAAACGCAGCCACAGTGTGTCTGGAGGAGGAGCTGTGTCCTAATCCCCCGACGGCGCCGTTCCAATCCCCCGACGGCGCTGTTCTAATCCCCCGACGGCGCTGTTCCAATCCCCCGACGGCGCTGTTCCAATCCCCCGACGTCTCTGTTCTAATCCCCCGACGGCGCTGTTCTAATCCCCCGACGGCGCTGTTCTAATCCCCCGACGGCGCTGTTCTAATCCCCCGACGGCGCTGTTCTAATCCCCCGACGGCGCTGTCCTAATCCCCCGACGGCGCTGTTCTAATCCCCCGACGGCGCTGTTCTAATCCCCCGACGGCGCTGTTCTAATCCCCCGACGGCGCTGTTCTAATCCCCCGACGGCGCTGTTCTAATCCCCCGACGGCGCTGTTCTAATCCCCCGACGGCGCTGTTCTAATCCCCCGACGGCGCTGTCCTAATCCCCCGACGGCGCTGTTCTAATCCCCCGACGGCGCTGTCCTAATCCCCCGACGGCGCTGTTCCAATCCCCCGACGTCTCTGTTCTAATCCCCCGACGGCGCTGTTCTAATCCCCCGACGGCGCTGTTCTAATCCCCCGACGGCGCTGTTCTAATCCCCCGACGGCGCCGTTCTAATCCCCCGACGGCGCCGTTCTAATCCCCCGACGGCGCTGTTCTAATCCCCCGACGGCGCTGTTCTAATCCCCCGACGGCGCTGTTCTAATCCCCCGACGTCTCTGTTCTAAACCCCGACGTCGCTGTTCTAGAAAGTAAAGCCTTTCTTCTGTTCTCTCCTGGCCCCTATCAGAAGTCTCTGGATGAGGAGGAGCTGGGTCCTAAGAGGATAGCAGCACTGGAGAGAGAGGCGGAGGAGTGGAGGAGGAGAGGAGAGGATGCAGTCTCCTCCATACAGGACATCACAGTCAGCTACTTCATAGAAACTTCTAAAGCCCTTGGAGGTAGAGAGAGACTGTGTGTATATGAAGCATTAAGAGCCCCCCCTTTAGAGCAGCTCTCCAGACCCTCTGTTTCCCCCCCCCCTCCTTTAGAGCAGCTCTCCAGACCCTCTGTTTCCCCCCCCCTTCCTTTAGAGCAGCTCTCCAGACCCTCTGTTCCCCCCCCCCTCCTTTAGAGCAGCTCTCCAGACCCTCTGTTCCCCCCCCCCCTCCTTTAGAGCAGCTCTCCAGACCCTCTGTTACCCCCCCCTTCCTTTAGAGCAGCTCTCCAGACCCTCTGTTGCCCCCCCCCCCCTTCCTTTAGAGCAGCTCTCCAGACCCTCTGTTCCCCCCCCCCCCCCTCCTTTAGAGCAGCTCTCCAGACCCTCTGTTGCCCCCCCCCCTTCCTTTAGAGCAGCTCTCCAGACCCTCTGTTGCCCCCCCCCCCTTCCTTTAGAGCAGCTCTCCAGACCCTCTGTTGCCCCCCCCCCCCTCCTTTAGAGCAGCTCTCCAGACCCTCTGTTACCCCCCCCTTCCTTTAGAGCAGCTCTCCAGACCCTCTGTTGCCTCCCCCCTTCCTTTAGAGCAGCTCTCCAGACCCTCTGTTTCCCCCCCCCCTCCTCCTGTAGAGCAGCTCTCCAGACCCTCTGTTGCCCCCCCCCTTCCTTTAGAGCAGCTCTCCAGACCCTCTGTTGCCTCCCCCCTTCCTTTAGAGCAGCTCTCCAGACCCTCTGTTTCCCCCCCCCCCTCCTCCTGTAGAGCAGCTCTCCAGACCCTCTGTTGCCCCCCCCCTTCCTTTAGAGCAGCTCTCCAGACCCTCTGTTGCCCCCCCCCCCCTTCCTTTAGAGCAGCTCTCCAGACCCTCTGTTGCCCCCCCCCCCCCCCCCTTCAGAGCAGCTCTCCAGACCCTCTGTTTCCCCCCCCTTCCTTTAGAGCAGCTCTCCAGACCCTCTGTTGCCTCCCCCCTTCCTTTAGAGCAGCTCTCCAGACCCTCTGTTGCCCCCCCCCCCCCTTCCTTTAGAGCAGCTCTCCAGACCCTCTGTTGCCCCCCCCCCCCCCCCTTCAGAGCAGCTCTCCAGACCCTCTGTTTCCCCCCCCCTTCCTTTAGAGCAGCTCTCCAGACCCTCTGTTGCCTCCCCCCTTCCTTTAGAGCAGCTCTCCAGACCCTCTGTTGCCCCCCCCCCTTCCTTTAGAGCAGCTCTCCAGACCCTCTGTTGCCCCCCCCCTTCCTTTAGAGCAGCTCTCCAGACCCTCTGTTGCCCCCCCCCCCCCCCCCACTCCTTTAGAGCAGCTCTCCAGACCCTCTGTTGCCCCCCCCCCTTCCTTTAGAGCAGCTCTCCAGACCCTCTGTTGCCCCCCTTCCTTTAGAGCAGCTCTCCAGACCCTCTGTTGCCCCCCCCCTTCCTTTAGAGCAGCTCTCCAGACCCTCTGTTGCCCCCCCCCTTCCTTTAGAGCAGCTCTCCAGACCCTCTGTTGCCCCCCTTCCTTTAGAGCAGCCCTCCAGACCCTCTGTTGCCCCCCACTCCTTTAGAGCAGCCCTCCAGACCCTCTGTTGCCCCCCCCCCCCTTTTAGAGCAGCTCTCCAGAACCTCTCAGTTGCATATAGGGGAAACCCTGTGCCAAATGTACCTGATCTGTGTGACCAGGTATGCTGCGTGTGATGGAGGAGGATAAGCGTGGTTTTGGCCAGGCCTCCTGGGCCTCAGCAGCTCCTAGACTGGAGAAGCTGCGTTTCCTGCTGGCTAAAGAGACCCTGCAGCACATGAGGGCTACTGAGATGTGTCTGCACCGCAAGAAACACACCATCAGAGAGAAGGTACTGTGTGTGTCTGTGTGTTTTAACAGGCCATTCTCTGGATTGGTATTCCCATCAGATTCCCTGGGGGTGTCTGTAGCTCTGTCTGTAGCGGTGTCTGTAGCTGTGTCTCTGTCTGTAGCTGTGTCTGTAGCTGTGTCTCTGTCTGTAGCTGTGTCTGTGTCAGTAGATGGGTCAGTAGCTGTGTCTGTAGCTTTGTATGTGTCTGTAGCTATGTCTGCGGTTCTGTCTGTTGCCCTGTCTGTAGCTCTGTCTGTGGCAGTGTCTGTAGCGCTGTGTCTGTATCTGTGTCTCTAGCTGTGGCTGTGTCTGTAGCTGTGTCTCTGTCTCTTGCTGTGTCTGTAGCTGTGTCTCTAGCTGTCTCTGTGTCTGTCTGTAGCTGTGTCTCTGTCCATGTCTCTAGCTCTGTCTGTAGCTCTGTCTGTAGCTGTAGCTCTGTCTGTAGCTGTGTCTCTGTAGCACTGTCTGTAGCTGTGTCTCTGTAGCTGTGTCTGTAGCTGTAGCTCTGTCTGTAGCTGTGTCTGTCGCTGTGTCTTTGTCTGTAGCTGTGTCTCTGTCTGTAGCTGTGTCTCTGTAGCTGTGTCTCTGTAGCTGTGTCTCTGTCTGTAGCTGTCTCTGTGTCTGTCTCTGTGTCTCTGTCTGTAGCTGTGTCTCTGTAGCTGTGTCTCTGTCTGTAGCTGTCTCTGTGTCCGTGTCTCTAGCTCTGTCTGTAGCTGTGTCTCTGTCTGTAGCTATGTCTGTGTCTCTGTCTGTAGCGGTGTCTCTCTCTCTCCGGGTCTTTGATCTATAGAGCTGAGTGTGAACAGAGAATTCCCCAGACAGACAGACAGACAGACAGCCCTCTAGCTGTATGTCTACGTGTGTCAACTACCAACACCAGTCTGGATTCTGAACATCTCACAACTCTAGGAACAAGAAAATAGCTTCTCCACTTTCAGAACTCTGTGTCTTCATGGAAAAATAGAACCGTTTGATCCATTTCCTGAAAAGTTTATCTTTTGGAGCTAAGAGCTCTCCTAACCAGGTGTGTTTGTTCCTCCTCCAGACAATCCCAGGTGATAACCATCAGTATCTGTATCCAGCCTCTTGTCTGTTTTATCACACACATCATTAGGACTCTGTGTAGTATCCAACACTTCATCCATTTAAAAGGCTCTCCTGACTAGAACAGAAGACACTGTAGATCACTGTGTGATTAGCCTTAGCACTGTAGATCACTGTGTAATTAGCCTTAGCACTGTAGATCACTGTGTGATTAGCATTAGCACTGTATATCACTGTGTAATTAGCCTTAGCACTGTAGATCACTGTGTAATTAGCCTTAGCACTGTAGATCACTGTGTGATTAGCATTAGCACTGTAGATCACTGTGTGATTAGCATTAGCACTGTAGATCACAGTGTGATTAGCATTAGCACTGTAGATCACTGTGTGATTAGCATTAGCACTGTAGATCACTGTGTGATTAGCATTAGCACTGTAGATCACTGTGTGATTAGCATTAGCACTGTAGATCACTGTGTGATTAGCATTAGCACTGTAGATCACTGTGTGATTAGCATTAGCACTGTGTGATTAGCATTAGCACTGTGTGATTAG
This sequence comes from Salvelinus alpinus, assembly GCF_045679555.1. Taxonomy (NCBI): domain Eukaryota; kingdom Metazoa; phylum Chordata; class Actinopteri; order Salmoniformes; family Salmonidae; genus Salvelinus; species Salvelinus alpinus. Next base: position 10,976,921 of record NC_092090.1, on the reverse strand, counting down.
CATTAGCACTGTAGATCACTGTGTGATTAGCATTAGCACTGTAGATCACTGTGTGATTAGCCTTAGCTCTGAGGATCACTGTGTAATTAGCATCAGCACTGTAGATCACTGTGCAAATAGCATTAGCTCTGAAGATCACTGTGTAATTAGCCTTAGCACTGTAGATCACTGTGTAATTAGCATCAGCACTGTAGATCACTGTGCAATTAGCATCAGCACTGTAGATCACTGTGTAATTAGCATCAGCACTGTAGATCACTGTGCAATTAGCATCAGCACTGTAGATCACTGTGTGATTAGCATTAGCACTGTAGATCACTGTGTAATTAGCATTAGCACTGTAGATCACTGTGTAATTCGCATTAGCACTGTAGATCACTGTGTAATTAGCATCAGCACTGTAGATCACTGTGCAATTAGCATCAGCACTGTAGATCACTGTGTGATTAGCATTAGCACTGTAGATCACTGTGTAATTAGCATTAGCACTGTAGATCACTGTGTAATTCGCATTAGCTCTGAAGATCACTGTGTAATTAGCTCAGCTCCAGTGAGCCCCTGCCTAAGTCAACCACATAGTATAATATAGTATGTTGTGTTGTGAGTTCTAACAACCATACACTGATATATACCTATATATTGTTCTGTCCTAGACTATGTTATGTAGTGTTATAACCATACTGGAGCTGTTATAACCATAGTGTTCTATATTGTATCCTAGATGGGAGGTCTGTCTGGCCGGGACCAGAGGGGACCAGATACAGTAGATAACCTAGAGCTTCAGTACTATGTTATGTAGTGTTATAACCATACTGGAGCTGTTATAACCATAGTGTTCTATATTGTATCCTAGATGGGAGGTCTGTCTGGCCGGGACCAGAGGGGACCAGAGACAGTAGATAATCTAGAGCTTCAGTACTATGAGGCTCAGCTAGAACTCTACGATGCCAAGTTTGAGATCCTCAAGAACGAAGAGCTTCTATTGGTTGCTCAGATCGACACCCTGCGACGCCAGATCAAAGGTAGGTTACAGACACACACAGGCTCGGTAAGCACAGATCTATACATTTAGAGTTTTCAAAATGCAATGCAAAATGTTCAAAGTTTTAAAAAATGACTAAAGATGTGGGTCTCACAGTCCGACATGTTGACCTCAGATGTGGTTCTAGAAGAGCAGCATAGCTTCCCCTACTGTCCCTAGATAGATATCTACTTCTGCTGTGCCAATGGATGACAAATAATGTCACACAAGCATATTTTCTGCATGTAAATTCCTTAATTACTGCCCATGGGGAAAATCCTGTTTGTTTCCAAGGGTGTGTGTGTGTATGTTTCTGTGTCTGCCATCCTTGGCAGGGCTTAGAGTACTTGGCTCTAGAGTCTAGATGTATTTTTATAACATGAGAGAGGAAGACAGCAACCCCATACCACTTCATTGTTCTTTCCCGATACAAAGAGAGAGAAAGCAACAGAAAGAGGAGGGAGAAAGACAGAGTGGGAGCAAAATAGGGAGAGAGGTGTGCGGGGGAGGGAGAGAAGGAGCGACAGAGGGGGGAGGGAGAGAAGGAGCGACAGAGGGGGGAGGGAGAGAAGGAGCGACAGAGGGGGGGAGGGAGAGAAGGAGCGACAGAGGGGGGAGGGAGAGAAGGAGCGACAGAGGGGGGAGGGAGAGAAGGAGCGACAGAGGGGGGGGGAGAAGGAAGGAGGGAGGGAGAGAAGGAGCGACAGAGGGGGGAGGGAGAGAAGGAGCGACAGAGGGGGGAGGGAGAGAAGGAGCGACAGAGGGGGGGAGAGAAGGAAGGAGGGAGGGAGAGAAGGAGCGACAGAGGGGGGAGGGAGAGAAGGAAGGAGGGAGGGAGAGAAGGAGCGACAGAGGGGGGAGGGAGAGAAGGAGCGACAGAGGGGGGGAGAGAAGGAAGGAGGGAGGGAGAGAAGGAGCGACAGAGGGGGGAGGGAGAGAAGGAGCGACAGAGGGGGGAGGGAGAGAAGGAAGGAGGGAGGGAGAGAAGGAGCGACAGAGGGGGGAGGGAGAGAAGGAGCGACAGAGGGGGGAGGGAGAGAAGGAGCGCGGGGGGAGGGAGAGAAGGAGCGCGGGGAAGGGAGAGAAGGAGTGACAGTGGAGTGCGGGGGGAGGGAGAGAAGGAGCGACAGAGAGGAGGGGGGAGGAGCGACAGAGAGGAGGGGTGAGGGAGAGAAGGAGCGACAGAGAGGAGGGGTGAGGGAGAGAAGGAGCGACAGAGAGGAGGGGGGAGGGAGAGAAGGAGCGACAGAGAGGAGGGGGGAGGGAGAGAAGGAGCGACAGAGAGGAGGGGGGAGGGAGAGAAGGAGCGACAGAGAGGAGGGGGGAGGGAGAGAAGGAGCGACAGAGGACTGCGGGGGGAGAGAGAGAAGGAGCGACAGAGAGGAGGGGGGAGGAGCGACAGAGAGGAGGGGTGAGGGAGAGAAGGAGCGACAGAGAGGAGGGGTGAGGGAGAGAAGGAGCGACAGAGAGGAGGGGGGAGGGAGAGAAGGAGCGACAGAGAGGAGGGGGGAGGGAGAGAAGGAGCGACAGAGAGAGGAGTGCGTGGGGAGGGAGCGACAGAGAGGAGGAGGAGAAGGAGCGACAGAGTGGGGGGAGGGAGAGAAGGAGCGACAGAGGAGTGCAGGGGGAGGGAGAGAAGGAGCGACAGGAGTGTGGGGGGAGGGAGCAACAGAGAGAGGAGTGCGGGGGGAGGGAGAGAAGGAGCGACAGTGGAGTGCGGGGGGAGGGAGAGACAGAGTGGGGGGAGGGAGAGACAGAGGGGTGCGGGGGGAGGGAGAGAAGGAGCGACAGAGGGGTGCGGGGGGAGGGAGAGAAGGAGGGACAGAGGAGTGCGGGGGGAGGGAGAGAAGGAGCGACAGAGAGGAGTGCTGGGGGAGGGAGAGAAGGAGGGACAGAGAGGAGGGAGAGAACAACAGAGGAAGAGGAGATGGGAAGCGACAGATGTCTGCATATCAGATTGTCTACAGAGATTTAGAAGAGTTCTCCGTGGCATCAATGAGAGAACACCTGAGAGAATGTTTCAGAGCTGAAGGAGGAGGTGGTGTATTATGGTGTGTGTGTTTCAGAGCTGAAAGAAGAGGTGGTGTATTATGGTGTGTGTGTGTGTGTGTGTTTCAGAGCTGAAGGAGGAGGTGGTGTATTATGGTGTGTGTTTCAGAGCTGAAAGAGAAGGTGGTGTATTATGGTGTGTGTGTGTGTTTCAGAGCTGAAAGAAGAGGTGGTGTATTATGGTGTGTGTTTCAGAGCTGAAAGAGGAGGTGGTGTATTATGGTGTGTGTTTCAGAGCTGAAAGAGGGGGTGGTGTATTATGGTGTGTGTTTCAGAGATGAAAGAAGAGGTGGTGTATTATGGTGTGTGTTTCAGAGATGAAAGAAGAGGTGGTGTATTATGGTGTGTGTTTCAGAGATGAAAGAAGAGGTGGTGTATTATGGTGTGTGTTTCAGAGATGAAAGAAGAGGTGGTGTATTATGGTGTGTGTTTCAGAGCTGAAGGAGGAGGTGGTGTATTATGATGTGTGTGAGGATCCAGAGGAGTTCCACAGCCTATCACAGACAGCTGCACCTTTAGACCCCGCCCACTCACCTGTCAATCACCTGGGGCGACGCCTACAGCAGCTGGAAGCCAAGAGAGGGAACATCAGTGCCCGACGCGCATACCTCCGCAACAAGAAGGTACCGGGGGGGGGTGTGTGTTAACCTACCTCCGCAACAAGAAGGTACCAGGGGGGGGGGGGGGGGGTGTGTTAACCTACCTCCACAACAAGAAGGTACCAGGGGGGGTGTGTGTTAACCTACCTCCACAACAAGAAGGTACCAGGGGGTGTGTGTGTGTTAACCTACCTCCACAACAAGAAGGTACCAGGGGGGGTGTGTGTGAACCTACCTCCACAACAAGAAGGTACCAGGGGGGGTGTGTGTGAACCTACCTCCACAACAAGAAGGTACCAGGGGGTGTGTGTGTTAACCTACCTCCACAACAAGAAGGTACCAGGGGGTGTGTGTGTGAACCTACCTCCACAACAAGAAGGTACCAGGGGGGGTGTGTGTGAACCTACCTCCACAACAAGAAGGTACCAGGGGGTGTGTGTTAACCTACCTCCACAGTAAGAAGGTACCAAGGGGTGTGTGTGTGTTAACCTACCTCCACAACAAGAAGGTACCAGGGGGTGTGTGTGTGAACCTACCTCCGCAACAAGAAGGTACCAGGGGGGGGGGGGGGGTGTGTTAACCTACCTCCACAACAAGAAGGTACAAGGGGGTGTGTGTGTTAACCTACCTCCACAACAAGAAGGTACCAGGGGGTGTGTGTGTTAACCTACCTCCACAACAAGAAGGTACCAGGGGGTGTGTGTTAACCTACCTCCACAACAAGAAGGTACCAGGGGGTGTGTGTGTTAACCTACCTCCGCAACAAGAAGGTACCAGGGGGTGTGTGTGTTAACCTACCTCCACAACAAGAAGGTACCAGGGGGTGTGTGTGTTAACCTACCTCCACAACAAGAAGGTACCAGGGGGTGTGTGTGTTAACCTACCTCCGCAACAAGAAGGTACCAGGGGGTGTGTGTGTGAACCTACCTCCACAACAAGAAGGTACCAGGGGGTGTGTGTGTGAACCTACCTCCACAACAAGAAGGTACCAGGGGGGTGTGTGTGAACCTACCTCCACAACAAGAAGGTACCAGGGGGTGTGCCCCTTCCTGACAAACCTGTATTAAAGTTTCTCCTAAACATTTAGACTGTTCTAACTTAACGCCTCATGTGTGTTGTGTGTCGTGTCTGTTGTGTGTAACGTGGTGTCTGTGTGTAACATGGTGTGTGGTGTTACAGGATCAGTGTGTGGAGGCTAACGAGCAGAAGCACCGTGCGGCCCAGCACAGCTCCACTCACTTTACCCAGCACCACGGAGTAGCCCTGGTGAGTTACCATGACAACACGCACACACGCTCTTAAAGGATCCCTTTACCCAGCATCACGGAGTAGCCCTGGTGCGTTACCATGACAACACGCACACACGCTTTTAAAGGATCCCTTTACCCAGCACCACGGAGTAGCCCTGGTGAGTTACCATGACAACACGCACACACGCTCTTAAAGGATCCCTTTACCCAGCACCACGGAGTAGCCCTGGTGAGTTACCATGACAACACGCACACACGCTTTTAAAGGATCCCTTTACCCAGCACCACGGAGTAGCCCTGGTGAGTTACCATGACAACACGCACACACGCTCTTAAAGGATCCCTTTACCCAGCACCACGGAGTAGCCCTGGTGAGTTACCATGACAACACGCACACACGCTTTTAAAGGATCCCTTTACCCAGCACCACGGAGTAGCCCTGGTGAGTTACCATGACAACACGCACACACGCTCTTAAAGGATCCCTTTACCCAGCACCACGGAGTAGCCCTGGTGAGTTACTATGACAACACGCACACACGCTCTTAAAGGATCCCTTTACCCTGCACCACGGAGTAGCCCTGGTGAGTTACCATGACAACACGCACACACGCTCTTAAAGGATCCCTTTACCCAGCACCACGGAGTAGCCCTGGTGAGTTACCATGACAACACGCACACACGCTCTTAAAGGATCCCTTTACCCAGCACCACGGAGTAGCCCTAGTGAGTTACCATAGTAACGAGGGCAAACCCACCCACGGAAACACCCACACTGGAGACACCATCCTCAGTTTACATGATCTCTCTCTCTCTCTCTCTCCCTCTCCGTTTCTGTCTCTTCTATAGCTACCTAAAATGTTCCTAAAGCAGTGGGGTAACTATCTCAGTTGATTCCACCAGTCTTGTCTTATTTCCCTGCAGAAGAGAGAGAAGAGGAGAGAGGAGGAAGAGAGGAGGAAGGTGTGGATGGACCAGGAGAGAGAGAGAACCCTGAGCAGACTACGCTCCTTCAGAGAGGTAAGCAGTCATCACTTCTGCTCTCCTGGACGGAGGGAGGACAGGAAGGATGTGTTGCTGAAGGGTTGTCCTGTCTTTCCCGTAGAAACGACAGGGAAGTTACGTCCTGAAGACTCCACGATCCAAGATGGCTGCCAGGGAGCCGCAGTGTTCCGACCTCTCCCAGCCTCTGTCAATCATTAGCATCGGCCCCTCCCCTTCATCTAATGGCGCCGCCCCCAGAAAGACCCCCAGGAAACTCAAACCTAAAGACATCCCCATCCAAATCTTCACTCCTCCTCTCCCTTCTCCTTCGCCTCTGTCAACTACACCTCCCACTACAGCTGTACCCTCACCTCAGACCTCCTCTCCTCCTCCCCCTCCTCCTCCTCCTCCCCTACCCCCACCTCCTCCCCCTCCACCCCTCCCTGCCCTCACCCCCTCCTCCTGTAAGACAGAGGTAGGGGGCTCCCCCATGCCTCTCAGTGAGAGAGAGGCCGCTCCCTTCCCTGCCAAAACGACCCTGAAACAGAACCTAGGTGAGAATGATCCACCTTCCAATGACAGTCTGTTTCTGATGCAGTAGCTACTTGTCCTGGCTCATTATTTCTCCTACTGTTTGTTTCTGATGCAGTAGCTACTTGTCCTGGCTCATTATTTCTCCTACTGTTTGTTTCTGATGCAGTAGCTACTTGTCCTGGCTCATTATTTCTCCTACTGTGGTGAAAAGGGAAACTCTCTGTCTTCTACAAGTTTCTACTGTAGCTGCACCTTGTGACGGCTCTCTTGACAGCTTCTACTCTCTTTCTGTATCTGGCCTCTCTCGTTTCTCTCTCTCCCACCTTTCTTTCCCTGCTTCTTCTCCATCCCTCCCTCTCCCACCTTTCTTTCCCTGCTTCTTCTCCCTCCCTCTCTCCCACCTTTCTTTCCCTGCTTCTTCTCCATCCCTCTCTCTCCTTTCTTTCCCTGCTTCTTCTCCCTCCCTCTCTCCCACCTTTCTTTCCCTGCTTCTTCTCCATCCCTCTCTCTCCTTTCTTTCCCTGCTTCTTCTCCATCCCTCTTTCTTTCCCTGCTTCTTCTCCATCCATCCCTCTCTCTCTCCTTTCTTTCCCTGCTTCTTCTCCATCCCTCTCTCTCCTTTCTTTCCCTGCTTCTTCTCCATCCCTCTTTCTTTCCCTGCTTCTTCTCCATCCATCCCTCTCTCTCTCCTTTCTTTCCCTGCTTCTTCTCCCTCCAGGTTCTATGGACGAGGTGTTGGCATCATTACAGCGTGGTCAGGTCAGGCTGCGTCGTGTCCAGCCCCCTCCTGGTCCCGGCCTGGCGCCCTCCGGTGGTGACCTCAGGGATAACATAATGTCTGCCATCAGACTCGGGGTCAAACTACGCAAGGTCAGCATCAGGCATCATCACCATGAAGCTATGTTACATCACATTAATGACAATGTGCAGGAGTTAGCCATGAAGCTATGTTACATCACATTAATGACAATGTGCAGGAGTTAGCCATGAAGCTATGTTACATCACATTAATGACAATGTGCAGGAGTTAGCCATGAAGCTATGTTACATCACATTAATGACAATGTGCAGGAGTTAGCCATGAAGCTATGTTACATCACATTAATGACAATGTGCAGGAGTTAGCCATGAAGCTATGTTACATCACATTAATGACAATGTGCAGGAGATAGCCATGAAGCTATGTTACATCATATTAATGACAATGTGCAGGAGTTAGCCATGAGGCTACATAATGGCTCAATAAGTGACTTTAAAAAATATATGGCATAATTAATTGTTCAAGTTTCTTGATGAGCCAGAAAATAAAGTTATATCTGAATGTTTATCAAAGTGACCTGCTCTGTGTCCACCACAACCCTCTACATGACTTCTATAGGAACCCCTCTGTGTCCACCACAACCCTCTACATGACTTCTATAGGAACCCCTCTGTGTCCACCACAACCCTCTACATGACTTCTATAGGAACCCCTCTGTGTCCACCACAACCCTCTACATGACTTCTATAGGAACCCCTCTGTGTCCACCACAACCCTCTACATGACTTCTATAGGAACCCCTCTGTGTCCACCACAACCCTCTACATGACTTCTATAGGAACCCCTCTGTGTCCACCACAACCCTCTACATGACTTCTATAGGAACCCCTCTGTGTCCACCACAACCCTCTACATGACTTCTATAGGAACCCCTCTGTGTCCACCACAACCCTCTACATGACTTCTATAGGAACCCCTCTGTGTCCACCACAACCCTCTACATGACTTCTATAGGAACCCCTCTGTGTCCACCACAACCCTCTACATGACTTCTATAGGAACCCCTCTGTGTCCACCACAACCCTCTACATGACTTCTATAGGAACCCCTCTGTGTCCACCACAACCCTCTACATGACTTCTATAGGAACCCCTCTGTGTCCACCACAACCCTCTACATGACTTCTATAGGAACCCCTCTGTGTCCACCACAACCCTCTACATGACTTCTATAGGAACCCCTCTGTGTCCACCACAACCCTCTACATGACTTCTATAGGAACCCCTCTGTGTCCACCACAACCCTCTACATGACTTCTATAGGAACCCCTCTGTGTCCACCACAACCCTCTACATGACTTCTATAGGAACCCCTCTGTGTCCACCACAACCCTCTACATGACTTCTATAGGAACCTCTCTGTGTCCACCACAACCCTCTACATGACTTCTATAGGAACCCCTCTGTGTCCACCACAACCCTCTACATGACTTCTATAGGAACCTCTCTGTGTCCACCACAACCCTCTACATGACTTCTATAGGAACCCCTCTGTGTCCACCACAACCCTCTACATGACTTCTATAGGAACCCCTCTGTGTCCACCACAACCCTCTACATGACTTCTATAGGAACCCCTCTGTGTCCACCACAACCCTCTACATGACTTCTATAGGAACCCCTCTGTGTCCACCACAACCCTCTACATGACTTCTATAGGAACCCCTCTGTGTCCACCACAACCCTCTACATGACTTCTATAGGAACCTCTCTGTGTCCACCACAACCCTCTACATGACTTCTATAGGAACCCCTCTGTGTCCACCACAACCCTCTACATGACTTCTATAGGAACCTCTCTGTGTCCACCACAACCCTCTACATGACTTCTATAGGAACCCCTCTGTGTCCACCACAACCCTCTACATGACTTCTATAGGAACCCCTCTGTGTCCACCACAACCCTCTACATGACTTCTATAGGAACCCCTCTGTGTCCACCACAACCCTCTACATGACTTCTATAGGAACCCCTCTGTGTCCACCACAACCCTCTACATGACTTCTATAGGAACCCCTCTGTGTCCACCACAACCCTCTACATGACTTCTATAGGAACCCCTCTGTGTCCACCACAACCCTCTACATGACTTCTATAGGAACCCCTCTGTGTCCACCACAACCCTCTACATGACTTCTATAGGAACCCCTCTGTGTCCACCACAACCCTCTACATGACTTCTATAGGAACCCCTCTGGACCGATTACACCCCCTGCTACATGACTTCTATAGGAACCCCTCTGGACCGATTACACCCCCTGCTACATGACTTCTATAGGAACCCCTCTGGACCGATTACACCCCCTGCTACATGACTTCTATAGGAACCCCTCTGGACCGATTACACCCCCTGCTACATGACTTCTATAGGAACCCCTCTGGACCGATTACACCCCCTGCTACATGACTTCTATAGGAACCCCTCTGGACCGATTACACCGCCTGCTACATGACTTCTATAGGAACCCCTCTGGACCGATTACACCGCCTGCTACATGACTTCTATAGGAACCCCTCTGGACCGATTACACCGCCTGCTACATGACTTCTATAGGAACCCCTCTGGACCGATTACACCGCCTGCTACATGACTTCTATAGGAACCCCTCTGGACCGATTACACCGCCTGCTACATGACTTCTATAGGAACCCCTCTGGACCGATTACACCCACCTCAACCTGCAGGATCAATACATGTTAGTAAAGATGTCAGAGACGACCTGCAGGATCAATACCTGTTAGTAAAGGTGTCAGACGACCTGCAGGATCAATACCTGTTAGTAAAGGTGTCAGAGACGACCTGCAGGATCAATACCTGTTAGTAAATGTGTCAGAGACGACCTGCAGGATCAATACCTGTTAGTAAAGGTGTCAGAGACGACCTGCAGGATCAATACCTGTTAGTAAAGGTGTCAGCTAGAGACGACCTGCAGGATCAATACCTGTTAGTAAAGGTGTCAGCTAGAGACGACCTGCAGGATCAATACCTGTTAGTAAAGGTGTCAGCTAGAGACGACCTGCAGGATCAATACCTGTTAGTAAAGGTGTCAGAGACGACCTGCAGGATCAATACCTGTTAGTAAAGGTGTCAGAGACGACCTGCAGGATCAATACCTGTTAGTAAAGGTGTCAGAGACGACCTGCAGGATCAATACCTGTTAGTAAAGGTGTCAGAGACGACCTGCAGGGTCAATACCTGTTAGTAAAGGTGTCAGAGACGACCTGCAGGATCAATACCTGTTAGTAAAGGTGTCAGATAGAGACGACCTGCAGGATCAATACCTGTTAGTAAAGGTGTCAGAGACGACCTGCAGGATCAATACCTGTTAGTAAAGGTGTCAGAGACGACCTGCAGGATCAATACCTGTTAGTAAAGGTGTCAGAGACGACCTGCAGGATCAATACCTGTTAGTAAAGGTGTCAGATAGAGACGACCTGCAGGATCAATACCTGTTAGTAAAGGTGTCAGATAGAGACGACCTGCAGGATCAATACCTGTTAGTAAAGGTGTCAGAGACGACCTGCAGGGATTTGTAGTCTTGCTTGATGTCTATTTTGATGCTAATTAGCATTTTAGAATCTGAGAGTAAATGGAGATGAATATATTGATAAAGTCACCTTGTCTGAGAGAGACTCAGAACGCCAACCCAGGGTACACCTACACTTAAGACAGACCTTATTTTAAGTGTTCACAACTCCACTGTGGGGCTCGATTGTAAATATGGTATTGTATATAGCTACTGACCCTGGAACTGACCCTGTATATAGTTACTGACCCTGGAACTGACCCTGTATATAGCTACTGACCCTGGAACTGACCCTGTATATAGCTACTGACCCTGGAACTGTCCCTGTATATAGTTACTGACCCTGTATATAGCTACTGACCCTGGAACTGACCCTGTATATAGCTACTGTCCCTGTATATAGCTACTGACCCTGGAACTGACCCTGTATATAGCTACTGACCCTGTATATAGCTACTGACCCTGGAACTGACCCTGTATATAGCTACTGACCCTGGAACTGACCCTGTATATAGCTACTGACCCTGGAACTGTCCCTGTATATAGTTACTGACCCTGTATATAGCTACTGACCCTGGAACTGACCCTGTATATAGCTACTGTCCCTGTATATAGCTACTGACCCTGGAACTGACCCTGTATATAGCTACTGACCCTGTATATAGCTACTGACCCTGGAACTGACCCTGTATATAGCTACTGACCCTGGAACTGACCCTGTATATAGCTACTGACCCTGGAACTGTCCCTGTATATAGCTACTGACCCTGGAACTGACCCTGTATATAGCTACTGACCCTGGAACTGACCCTGTATATAGCTACTGACCCTGGAACTGACCCTGTATATAGCTACTGACCCTGTATATAGCTACTGACCCTGTATATAGCTACTGACCCTGGAACTGTCCCTGTATATAGCTACTGACCCTGTATATAGCTACTGACCCTGGAACTGACCCTGTATATAGCTACTGACCCTGGAACTGTCCCTGTATATAGCTACTGACCCTGTATATAGCTACTGACCCTGGAACTGTCCCTGTATATAGCTACTGACCCTGTATATAGCTACTGACCCTGGAACTGACCCTGTATATAGCTACTGACCCTGTATATAGCTACTGACCCTGGAACTGTCCCTGGATATAGCTACTGACCCTGTATATAGCTACTGACCCTGGAACTGTCCCTGTATATAGCTACTGACCCTGTATATAGCTACTGACCCTGGAACTGACCCTGTATATAGCTACTGACCCTGGAACTGTCCCTGTATATAGCTACTGACCCTGTATATAGCTACTGACCCTGGAACTGTCCCTGTATATAGCTACTGACCCTGTATATAGCTACTGACCCTGGAACTGACCCTGTATATAGCTACTGACCCTGTATATACAGTGGGGAGAACAAGTATTTGATACACTGTCAATTTTGCAGGTTTTCCTACTTACAAAGCATGTAGAGGTCTGTAATTTTTATCATAGGTACACTTCAACTGTGAGAGACGGAATCTAAAACAAAAATCCAGAAAATCACATTGTATGATTTTTAAGTAATTAATTTGCATTTTATTGCATGACATAAGTATTTGATCACCTACCAACCAGTAAGAATTCCGGCTCTCACAGACCTGTTCGTTTTTCTTTAAGAAGCCCTCCTGTTCTCCACTCATTACCTGTATTAACTGCACCTGTTTGAACTCGTTACCTGTATAAAAGACACCTGTCCACACACTCAATCAAACAGACTCCAACCTCTCCACAATGGCCAAGACAAGAGAGCTGTGTAAGGACATCAGGGATAAAATTGTAGACCTGCACAAGGCTGGGATGGGCTACAGGACAATAGGCAAGCAGCTTGGTGAGAAGGCAACAACTGTTGGCGCAATTATTAGAAAATGGAAGAAGTTCAAGATGACGGTCAATCACCCTCGGTCTGGGGCTCCATGCAAGATCTCACCTCGTGGGGCATCAATGATCATAAGGAAGGTGAGGGATCAGCCCATAACTACACGGCAGGACCTGGTCAATGACCTGAAGAGAGCTGGGACCACCGTTTCAAAGAAAACCATTAGTAACACACTACGCCGTCATGGATTAAAATCCTGCAGCGCACGCAAGGTCCCCCTGCTCAAGCCAGCGCATGTCCAGGCCCGTCTGAAGTTTGCCAATGACCATCTGGATGATCCAGAGGAGGAATGGGAGAAGGTCATGTGGTCTGATGAGACAAAAATAGAGCTTTTTGGTCTAAACTCCACTCGCCGTGTTTGGAGGAAGAAGAAGGATGAGTACAACCCCAAGAACACCATCCCAACCGTGAAGCATGGAGGTGGAAACATCATTCTTTGGGGATGCTTTTCTGCAAAGGGGACAGGACGACTGCACCGTATTGAGGGGAGGATGGATGGGGCCATGTATCGCGAGATCTTGGCCAACAACCTCCTTCCCTCAGTAAGAGCATTGAAGATGGGTCGTGGCTGGGTCTTCCAGCATGACAACGACCCAAAAACACAGCCAGGGCAACTAAGGAGTGGCTCCGTAAGAAGCATCTCAAGGTCCTGGAGTGGCCTAGCCAGTCTCCAGACCTGAACCCAAAAGAATATCTTTGGAGGGAGCTGAAAGTCCGTATTGCCCAGCGACAGCCCCGAAACCTGAAGGATCTGGAGAAGGTCTGTATGGAGGAGTGGGCCAAAATCCCTGCTGCAGTGTGTGCAAACCTGGTCAAGAACTACAGGAAACGTATGATCTCTGTAATTGCAAACAAAGGTTTCTGTACCTAATATTAAGTTCTGCTTTTCTGATGTATCAAATACTTATGTCATGCAATAAAATGCAAATGAATTACTTAAAAATCATACAATGTGATTTTCTGGATTTTTGTTTTAGATTCCATCTCTCACAGTTGAAGTGTACCTATGATAAAAATTACAGACCTCTACATGCTTTGTAAGTAGGAAAACCTGCAAAATCGGCAGTGTATCAAATACTTGTTCTCCCCACTGTAGCTACTGACCCTGGAACTGACCCTGTATATAGCTACTGACCCTGGAACTGTCCCTGGATATAGCTACTGACCCTGGAACTGACCCTGTATATAACTACTGACCCTGGAACTGTCCCTGGATATAGCTACTGACCCTGGAACTGTCCCTGGATATAGCTAATGACCCTGGAACTGACCCTGTATATAACTACTGACCCTGGAACTGTCCCTGGATATAGCTACTGACCCTGGAACTGTCCCTGTATATAACTACTGACCCTGGAACTGACCCTGTATATAGCTACTGACCCTGGAACTGACCCTGTATATAGCTACTGACCCTGGAACTGACCCTGTATATAGCTACTGACCCTGGAACTGACCCTGTATATAGCTACTGACCCTGGAACTGACCCTGTATATAGCTACTGACCCTGGAACTGTCCCTGTATATAGCTACTGACCCTGGATATAGCTACTGACCCTGGAACTGTCCCTGTATATAACTACTGACCCTGGAACTGACCCTGTATATAGCTACTGACCCTGGAACTGACCCTGTATATAGCTACTGACCCTGGAACTGACCCTGTATATAGC
>NC_092090.1:10645050-10657550 GCF_045679555.1 Salvelinus alpinus | reverse complement strand
GTGACTGTTAGTGTGTACTGTACTGACCAGTGTCTGTGACTGTTAGTGTGTACTGTACTGCATCTTATTCACGTGGATGGACGATGGAAAGATGGACGGATGGATGCATCTCACCCTCCTCTGCTTATATGTCCTGCAGGGCAAAAATTATTTTTCATATCTTCCTCTCTCTCTCTCTCTCTCTCTCTCTCTCTCTCTCTCTCTCTCTCTCTCTCTCTCTCTCTCTCTCTGTCTCTCCCTGTCTGTCTCTGTCTGTCTGTCTCTCTCTCTCTCTCTCTCTCTCTGTCTTTCTCTGTCTCTGTCTCTGTCTCTCTCTCTCTCTCTCTCTCTCTCTCTCTCTCTCTCTCTCTCTCTCTCTCTCTCTCTCTCTCTCTCTCTCTCTCTCTCTCTCTCCATAAAAAGCTTTTAGTTCATTGTTCTTCGTCTGAAGGAGGAGCTCCTAAAGGAACAAAGCTTTTTTTTGTTCCAGTCTTTCAGTAACTAGATGATGATGCCCCTAGGAGCCCAGGGCACTATGGTCTGAGAGAGGGAGAGAGGAAGGGAGGGAGGACAGATGGAGGCAGCTTTCCACAATCTGAGGGTACTGAAGGGTACCACTCTTGATGTGGAATACAACATATTTTTATAATTACTAGATGACTTTAATCAACAGATTAAGATTATATCGTTAGTATATAATTTAATATATGCCAGTTAACAGACGCTTTCATCTAAAGCATGCGGCCATACATTTTGTGTACTGTCATGGTGTTGCACGCACCATGCTCTACCAACTGAGTTACAGAGGACCACACTGATCTACAGAGGACCACGCTGAGCTACAGAGGACCACGCTGATCTACAGAGGACCACACTGATCTACAGAGGACCACACTGAGCTACAGAGGACCACACTGAGCTACAAAGGACCACACTGAGCTACAGAGGACCACACTGAGCTACAGAGGACCACACTGATCTACAGAGGACCACACTGATCTACAGAGGACCACACTGATCTACAGAGGACCACACTGATCTACAGAGGACCACACTGAGATACAGAGGACCACACTGAGCTACAGAGGACCACACTGAGTTACAGAGGACCACACTGAGCTACAGAGGACCACACTGAGCTACAGAGGACCACACTGAGCTACAGAGGACCACACTGAGCTACAGAGGACCACACTGAGTTACAGAGGACCACACTGATCTACAGAGGACCACACTGAGCTACAGAGGACCACACTGAGCTACAGAGGACCACACTGAGCTACAGAGGACCACACTGAGCTACAGAGGACCACACTGAGCTACAGAGGACCACACTGATCTACAGAGGACCACACTGATCTACAGAGGACCACACTGAGCTACAGAGGACCACACTGAGCTACAGAGGACCACACTGATCTACAGAGGACCACACTGAGCTACAGAGGACCACACGGATCTACAGAGGACCACACTGAGTTACAGAGGACCACACTGAGTTACAGAGGACCACACGGATCTACAGAGGACCACACGGATCTACAGAGGACCACACGGATCTACAGAGGACCACACTGAGTTACAGAGGACCACACTGAGTTACAGAGGACCACACTGAGCTACAGAGGACCACACTGAGCTACAGAGGACCACACGGATCTACAGAGGACCACACGGATCTACAGAGGACCACACTGAGCTACAGAGGACCACACTGAGTCACAGAGGACCACACTGAGTTACAGAGGACCACACTGATCTACAGAGGACCACACTGAGTTACATAGGACCACATTGAGTTACAGAGGACCACACTGATCTACAGAGGACCACGCTGAGCTACAGAGGACCACACTGAGCTACAGAGGACCACACTGAGCTACAGAGGACCACACTGATCTACAGAGGACCACACTGATCTACAGAGGACCACACTGAGCTACAGAGGACCACACTGAGTCACAGAGGACCACACTGAGTTACAGAGGACCACACTGATCTACAGAGGACCACACTGAGTTACATAGGACCACATTGAGTTACAGAGGACCACACTGATCTACAGAGAACCACGCTGAGCTACAGAGGACCACACTGAGCTACAGAGGACCACACTGAGCTACAGAGGACCACACTGATCTACAGAGGACCACACTGATCTACAGAGGACCACACTGATCTACAGAGGACCACACTGATCTACAGAGGACCACACTGAGCTACAGAGGACCACACTGAGGTACAGAGGACCACCCTGATCTCTAGAGGACCACACTGATCTCTAGAGGACCACACTGAGTTACAGAGGACCACACTGAGCTACAGAGGACCACACTGATCTACAGAGGACCACACTGAGCTACAGAGGACCACACTGATCTACAGAGGACCACACTGAGCTACAGAGGACCACACTGAGTTACAGAGGACCACACTGAGTTACAGAGGACCACACTGATCTACAGAGGACCACACTGAGTTACATAGGACCACACTGAGTTACAGAGGACCACACTGATCTACAGAGGACCACACTGAGTTACATAGGACCACATTGAGTTACAGAGGACCACACTGATCTACAGAGGACCACGCTGAGCTACAGAGGACCACACTGAGCTACAGAGGACCACACTGAGCTACAGAGGACCACACTGAGTTACAGAGGACCACACTGAGGTACAGAGGACCACACTGAGTTACAGAGGACCACACTGATCTACAGAGGACCACACTGATCTACAGAGGACCACACTGATCTACAGAGGACCACACTGATCTACAGAGGACCACACTGAGTTACAGAGGACCACACTGAGCTACAGAGGACCACGCTGATCTACAGAGGACCACGCTGAGCTACAGAGGACCACGCTGAGCTACAGAGGACCACACTGATCTACAGAGGACCACACTGATCTACAGAGGACCACACTGATCTACAGAGGACCACACTGAGCTACAGAGGACCACGCTGAGCTACAGAGGACCACGCTGAGCTACAGAGGACCACACTGAGCTACAGAGGACCACACTGATCTACAGAGGACCACACTGAGCTACAGAGGACCACACTGAGTTACAGAGGACCACACTGAGTTACAGAGGACCACACTGATCTACAGAGGACCACACTGAGTTACATAGGACCACATTGAGTTACAGAGGACCACACTGATCTACAGAGGACCACGCTGAGCTACAGAGGACCACACTGAGCTACAGAGGACCACACTGATCTACAGAGGACCACACTGAGGTACAGAGGACCACACTGAGTTACAGAGGACCACACTGATCTACAGAGGACCACACTGATCTACAGAGGACCACACTGATCTACAGAGGACCACACTGATCTACAGAGGACCACACTGAGTTACAGAGGACCACACTGAGCTACAGAGGACCACGCTGATCTACAGAGGACCACGCTGAGCTACAGAGGACCACGCTGAGCTACAGAGGACCACACTGATCTACAGAGGACCACACTGATCTACAGAGGACCACACTGATCTACAGAGGACCACACTGAGCTACAGAGGACCACGCTGAGCTACAGAGGACCACGCTGAGCTACAGAGGACCACGCTGAGCTACAGAGGACCACACTGATCTACAGAGGACCACACTGATCTACAGAGGACCACACTGATCTACAGAGGACCACACTGATCTACAGAGGACCACACTGAGTTACAGAGGACCACACTGAGCTACAGAGGACCACACTGATCTACAGAGGACCACACTGAGCTACGGAGAAACATGTGTTTGAAGTTTAAACTGCATTTTGGTCAATCTGCAAAAATCCAGCATAGTTTAGGCTACTTCAAAAGACAGCCTCTCTCTCTCCGTCTGTTCTCTGGTCCTTACTGTAGTCTACCTCTGCTGTCCAGAAAGTTATCCCAGGGAGAGATGCTACATTAGTGGTAGCTTCAGTGTTAGCTAGTGGCCGGTCGGTGCGCGTAACACTACTGTGTGATTTATGATGATGAGCGACTGTGATCGCCATCCAATGCTGCATGAATGAATCATGGATCCCATGTCGTTGTGATAACACCAGCTGATGGCTCTCTCTGTGTTGCTACAGAGACTAAACTACCAGGAAGTAGATACCATTGTTGTACTGGCTATAGTCTATTGATATCAGTTTAACTGGAACACTTTATCTGAATCTATATCGATGGGAATAACCACAGAACTAGAATGATTGAATAACAGTGTTCTAACCACAGTACTAGAATGATTGAATAACAGTGTTCTAACCACAGAACTAGGATGATTGAATAACAGTGTTCTAACCACAGAACTAGAATGATTGAATAACAGTGTTCTAACCACAGAACTAGAATGATTGAATAACAGTGTTCTAACCACAGAACTAGAATGATTGAATAACAGTGTTCTAACCACAGTACTAGAATGATTGATTAACAGTGTTCTAACTACAGAACTAGAATGATTGAATAACAGTGTTCTAACCACAGTACTAGAATGATTGAATAACAGTGTTCTAACCACACAACTAGAATGATTGAATAACAGTGTTCTAACCACAGAACTAGAATGACTGAATAACAGTGTTCTAACCACAGTACTAGAATGATTGACTAACAGTGTTCTAACCACACAACTAGAATGATTGTATTCTATTTCAAACACATAAGGGCCGTTACAGGATATGGTTATCTGATCCTCATGACCAGTCTGATCCAATGGTCCTTGCTATGGTTTCTGTTTTAGTTTGCACTTTGATGCAAGAGAGATAACAACATGCAACCAATCCTCTCTGGCCATGGAGACATCCAGATGCCCACTGTTGGCCAAATTCAATACCCTTGAATCATCTGTTTGTAAAAGACGCCTTATCTTGATGATTTGTTGGCTACGTATCAACTCACTCCCACTGTTCAAAGTGAAATTGTTGAATTTAGTGTTATTTGGGATTTGAGGCTGTTTTGCAAGTATAGTTAGATGTAATGTCGTCGCCCACCAGAGACACCTTGCAGGAAGACCTCAGTCAATCAGAACAGCATGTCTAGAGGAGTGGACGGTACATGATCAATATGTCCATCTGCTTCCTTGACCATCAGCGGTCATCTGTCCAACCCATTCTCCATGTCCCATGTGTGATCATTGATCAGGTGGATGAGGGATGGATACGCCAGATTAGGGTGATGTCACAGGTTGGTGCGGCGTCGTTGAGTGGACCACTTAAAGGGACTGCACCATCTAGAGAGTAGTCCCTTTGTAGTCCCTTTGTAGTCCCTTTGTAGTCCCTTTGTAGTCCCTTTGTAGTCCCTTTGTAGTCCCTTTGGGGGTGATTCAGGGGTCATGGGTCACTTCCCTACACACAACAAGGGACAGATTCACTAACTGTTTGCACCAGGTGCTAAATTTGCACCTATTTTTTAAAGGGAATTAAACCTTGAGGATGAGAGAAGCAAGGTAAAGGCTTAGTAAATCTGTCCCTGTGTGTAATTGAGGTGGATCAGTGATGAAGAACTTCTGTTAGCTCCCGGAGCTTATTCCTTTATCTCAAAAGGCTAACGTAGGCTTGTTGGGTGCAGACAATCTGGGTTCAAAGACAGGCAACCACACATTCATTTGAGTTCTGCCTGAGGAGACGAATGCTAAGATTCTAAGATTCTAATCTTTAGATTCTACGAGGAGTTGGATCTTTAGATTCTAAGAGGAGTTGGATCTTTAGATTCTAAGAGGAGTTGGATCTTTAGATTCTAAGAAGAGTTGGATCTTTAGATTCTAAGATTCTAATCTTCAGATTCTAAGAGGAGTTGCATCTTTAGATTCTAATCTTCTTATCTTCTAATCTTTAGATTCTAAGAGGAGTTGGATCTTTAGATTCTAAGATTCTAATCTTTAGATTCTAAGAGGAGTTGGATCTTTAGATTCTAAGATTCTAATCTTTAGATTCTAGAGGAGTTGGATCTTTAGATTCTAAGATTCTAATCTTTAGATTCTAAGAGGAGTTGGGTCTTTAGATTCTAAGATTCTAGGATTCTAATCTTTAGATTCTAAGATTCTAGGATTCTAATCTTTAGATTCTAAGATTCTAGGATTCTAATCTTTAGATTCTAAGATTCTAGGATTCTAATCTTTAGCTTCTAAGATTCTAGGATTCTAATCTTTAGATTCTAAGAAGAGTTGCTGTTCAGTTCATGTTGCTCATCAGTCAACAGTCAGTGTAACCTACTCTCCTCCCAGATTTCAACAACTCCCATTTCAAATCAACTGTAAAGGCTTTACCTCAGTAGACTAACACAGTGTGTGTCCCAAATGACCACCTATATCCTTTATTGCCTGTGGGGCCTTGGTCATAAGTAGTGCACTATATCAGGAACAGGGTGCAATTTGGGACGGACATACAGTCTTCTGTCGCTCATTTCACTCCACTTTCAAATGTACTGTAGCCTGAACACAGCTAAACTAATACTCTACTATATATAATGAACTATACACAGCTAAACTAATACTCTACTATATATAATGAACTGTACACAGCTAAACTAATACTCTACTATATATAATGAACTGTACACAGCTAAACTAATACTCTACTATATATAATGAACTGCACACAGCTAAACTAATACTCTCTACTATATATAATGAACTGTACACAGCTAAACTAATCCTCTACTATATATAATGAACTGTACACAGCTAAACTAATACTCTACTATATATAATGAACTGAACACAGCTAAACTAATCCTCTCTACTATATATAATGAACTGTACACAGCTAAACTAATACTCTACTATATATAATGAACTGAACACAGCTAAACTAATCCTCTCTACTATATATAATGAACTGAACACAGCTAAACTAATCCTCTCTACTATATATAATGAACTGTACACATCTAAACTAATACTCTACTATATATAATGAACTGAACACAGCTAAACTAATCCTCTACTATATATAATGAACTGTACACAGCTAAACTAATCATCTCTACTATATATAATGAACTGTACACAGCTAAACTAATACTCTACTATATATAATGAACTGTACACAGCTAAACTAATCCTCTCTACTATATATAATGAACTGTACACAGCTAAACTAATCCTCTCTACTATATATAATGAACTGTACACAGCTAAACTAATACTCTACTATATATAATGAACTGTACACAGCTAAACTAATACTCTACTATATATAATGAACTGTACACAGCTAAACTAATCCTCTACTATATATAATGAACTGTACACAGCTAAACTAATCCTCTCTACTATATATAATGAACTGAACACAGCTAAACTAACCCTCCCTACTATATATAATGAACTGTACACAGCTAAACTAATCCTCCTCTACTATATATAATGAACTGTACACAGCTAAACTAATACTCTACTATATATAATGAACTGAACACAGCTAAACTAATACTCTACTATATATAATGAACTGTACACAGCTAAACTAATACTCTACTATATATAATGAACTGTACACAGCTAAACTAATACTCTACTATATATAATGAGCTGAGCACAGCTAAACTAATCCTCTACTATATATAATGAACTGTACACAGCTAAACTAATCCTCTACTATATATAATGAACTGTACACAGTTAAACTAATACTCTACCATATATAATGAACTGTACACAGCTAAACTAATACTCTACTATATATAATGAACTGTACACAGCTAAACTAATACTCTACTATATATAATGAACTGTACACAGCTAAACTAATCCTCCTCTACTATATATAATGAACTGTACACAGCTAAACTAATACTCTACTATATATAATGAACTGAACACAGCTAAACTAATACTCTACTATATATAATGAACTGTACACAGCTAAACTAATACTCTACTATATATAATGAACTGTACACAGCTAAACTAATACTCCCTACTATATATAATGAACTGAACACAGCTAAACTAATACTCTACTATATATAATGAACTGTACACAGCTAAACTAATACTCTCTACTATATATAATGAACTGTACACAGCTAAACTAATTCTCTACTATATATAATGAACTGTACACAGCTAAACTAATCCTCTACTATATATAATGAACTGTACACAGCTAAACTAATCCTCTCTACTATATATAATGAACTGTACACAGCTAAACTAATCCTCCTCTACTATATATAATGGACTGAACACAGCTAAACTAATACTCTCTACTATATATAATGAACTGTACACAGCTAAACTAATACTCTACTATATATAATGAACTGTACACAGCTAAACTAATACTCTACTATATATAATGAACTGAACACAGCTAAACTAATACTCTACTATATATAATGAACTGTACACAGCTAAACTAATCCTCTCTACTATATATAATGAACTGAACACAGCTAAACTAATCCTCTACTATATATAATGAACTGTACACAGCTAAACTAATACTCTACTATATATAATGAGCTGAGCACAGCTAAACTAATCCTCTACTATATATAATGAACTGTACACAGCTAAACTAATCCTCTACTATATATAATGAACTGTACACAGTTAAACTAATACTCTACCATATATAATGAACTGTACACAGCTAAACTAATCCTCTACTATATATAATGAACTGTACACAGTTAAACTAACCCTCCCTACTATATATAATGAACTGTACCCAGCTAAACTAAAACTCTACTATATATAATGAACTATACACAGCTAAACTAAAACTCTACTATATATAATGAACTGTACACAGCTAAACTAATACTCTACTATATATAATGTTGTACACAGTTAAACTAATCCTCTACTATATATAATGAACTGTACACAGTTAAACTAATCCTCTACTATATATAATGAACTGTACACAGTTAAACTAATCCTCTACTATATATAATGAACTGTACACAGCTAAACTAATACTCTACTATATATAATGAACTGAACACAGATAAACTAGTACTCTACTATATATAATGAACTGTACACAGTTAAACTAATCCTCTACTATATATAATGAACTGTACACAGTTAAACTAATCCTCTCTACTTGACTCAGTCAGTGTGTCCAAACTTTTGACTGATACTGTATATAAACTGAATTAAAGGTGACAGAAAAACCTCTGGACCGGTTAAATAGGTCTCAAAGCAGTGTAGATCTGGACCGGGTCCAATAGCCCGGGGATGAGGTTAACCACGCCCAACAAGCTGCTCTGCTTGGACGTACTGTAGATGAAACGGGTTTCCTGTCCATCCGTTCTGATATGATTTGGCCGGTAGAACAGAACTCGACCAGTTTTCCTGGTTCTTCCCATCAACAGTCCAGACCGTGCGTCTTCAGTTGACATCACCCACTCAACTCATTGGTTGGGTCCGATGTGGAACCCTATTCCCTATATAGTGCACTACTATAGACCAGGGCTCTATGCATGGACCCTGGTCCAAAGTAGTACACTATATAGTGAATAGGGTGTCACAGCCAGTGTGTCAGAGGCTAGAGCTACAGCAGTGACCTCTGACCTCTGACTGGGAAATGTTCAACAGGGCCTGGGACCAACAATAACATTATTTCTATTGATTTTCTGTCCCTGTGTGTTGTGTGTGATGAGAAACAGCATCTCCCTCCAGCCTCCAGCCTACTGCCAAACTGTGTGTGTGTGTGTGTGTGTGTGTGTGTGTGTGTGTGTGTGTGTGTGTGCGTGTGCGTGTGCGTGCGTGTGCACGTGTGCGTGTGTAAAAGCACCCCCCTCCAGCACCATGCTTTATAGCTCTCTACAGGTCCGTTACAGTATCAGGCTTGTTTATCCTGAACTGTAAACACACACACACACACACATGCACGTACGCACACAGAGAGCGAGACGAGAAGAGAGAGAGGGAGAGAGAGAGTGACGAGGGAGAGTGACGAGAGAGAGAGAGACGAGAGAGAGAGAGAATGACGAGAGAGAGAGAGAATGACGAGAGAGAGAGAGAGAGACAAGAGAGAGAGAGAGAGACGAGAGAGAGAGTGACGTGAGAGAGAGAGAGAGACAGAGAGCGAGAATGACGAGAGAGAGAGAGAGACGAGAGAGAGAGAGTGTGACGAGAGAGAGAGACAGAGAGAGAGAGAGAGTGTGACGAGAGAGAGAGACAGAGAGAGAAATAGAGAGACGAAAGAGAGAGAGAGAGCGAAAGAGAGAGAGAGGTGAGAGAAAGAGAGAGAGAAACTCAGAGTAGGTAGTCGGTGTGTTTTAGGGGGAATTGATTTTGTCCTGAGGTTAACATTGTATCACACTGTTTCTGTCCATGTCAAGCATAGACATTTACATTCACTGTTCTTGTAAAGTATCTTTGACATTTGCATGTTGTGTGCAAGCTGTGAGAAAAGACTTACTGTGCAAAGAAGAAGAACAGCTTCCAGACAAGACTGATCCTAGACCAGTCCTGGGCTGAGCAATACACAGGGCAGTGGTGCCTTGTCTATAGACTGATCCTAGACCAACCCTGGGCTGACCAATACACAGGGCAGTGGTGCCTTGTTGTCTATAGACTGATCCTAGACCAGCCCTGGGCTGACCAATACACAGGGTAGTGGTACCTTGTTGTCTATAGACTGATCCTAGACCAGTCCTGGGCTGACCAATACACAGGGCAGTGGTACCTTGTTGTCTATAGACTGATCCTAGACCAGTCCTGGGCTGACCAATACACAGAACAACTTGAAAGGGCTTCAAATGGATGAATCCTTCATTTAGATAAAGAAACAGACGGACAGACTAGAGTTTTCAGCCTGCTGTTAATAAACAACACGACACAGATCAGCATCCCAAATGAGAATTCATTATTTGTTGTATTGTTGCTGAATCATTCATATCTATCTGTCACAACACTGGTATTGTCCCGTAAACTTCATTTCTCTATCAAATATTGATTTGTGTGTTAAAACTGCTTTTGATATCTCATCATTGTACAAGTCTGTGTTACACTGTCGATGATCAGAGGCATTGAATGATGACAGTACAGAGTGAATACTGCTGTCAGGTCCAGACTACCACTGATGACAGTACAGAGTGAATACTGCTGTCAGGTCTAGACTACCACTGATGACAGTACAGAGTGAATACTGCTGTCAGGTCTAGACTACCACTGATGACAGTACAGAGTGAATACTGCTGTCAGGTCCAGACTACCACTGATGACAGTACAGAGTGAATACTGCTGTCAGGTCTAGACTACCACTGATGACAGTACAGAGTGAATACTGCTGTCAGGTCCAGACTACCACTGATGACAGTACAGAGTGAATACTGCTGAGGTCTAGACTACCACTGATGACAGGACAGAGTGAATACTGCTGAGGTCTAGACTACCACTGATGACAGTACAGAGTGAATACTGCTGTCAGGTCTAGACTACCACTGATGACAGTACAGAGTGAATACTGCTGAGGTCTAGACTACCACTGATGACAGTACAGAGTGAATACTGCTGAGGTCTAGACTACCACTGATGACAGTACAGAGTGAATACTGCTGTCAGGTCTAGACTACCACTGATGACAGTACAGAGTGAATACTGCTGTCAGGTCTAGACTACCACTGATGACAGTACAGAGTGAATACTGCTGTCAGGTCTAGACTACCACTGATGACAGTACAGAGTGAATACTGCTGTCAGGTCTAGACTACCACTGATGACAGTACAGAGTGAATACTGCTGTCAGGTCTAGACTACCACTGATGACAGTACAGAGTGAATACTGTTGAGGTCTAGACTACCACTGATAACAGTACAGAGTGAATACTGCTGTCAGGTCTAGACTACCACTGATGACAGTACAGAGTGAATACTGCTGTCAGGTCTAGACTACCACTGATGACAGTACAGAGTGAATACTGCTGTCAGGTCTAGACTACCACTGATGACAGTACAGAGTGAATACTGCTGTCAGGTCTAGACTACCACTGATGACAGTACAGAGTGAATACTGCTGTCAGGTCTAGACTACCACTGATGACAGTACAGAGTGAATACTGCTGTCAGGTCTAGACTACCACTGATGACAGTACAGAGTGAATACTGCTGTCAGGTCTAGACTACCACTGATGACAGTACAGAGTGAATACTGCTGTCAGGTCTAGACTACCACTGATGACAGTACAGAGTGAATACTGCTGTCAGGTCTAGACTACCACTGATGACAGTACAGAGTGAATCAATCAATCAATCAATTTTATTTTATATAGCCCTTCGTACATCAGCTAATATCTCGAAGTGCTGTACAGACACCCAGCCTAAAACCCCAAACAGCTAGTAATGCAGGTGTAGAAGCACGGTGGCTAGGAAAAACTCCCTAGAAAGGCCAAAACCTAGGAAGAAACCTAGAGAGGAACCAGGCTATGAGGGGTGGCCAGTCCTCTTCTGGCTGTGCCGGGTGGAGATTATAACAGAACTATGCCAAGATGTTCAAAAATGTTCATAAGTGACAAGCATGGTCAGATAATAATCATGAATAATTTTCAGTTGGC
>NC_092090.1:10547550-10640050 GCF_045679555.1 Salvelinus alpinus | reverse complement strand
ACTGTCTTATACAATAGAGCTATTGATTACATTCACAACAAGGGACGGTCCTGTCAAAAACATTGATATGGTTGTTCAATGTACATGTAACCAGGTCACGACCTACAGATCACAATGCTCCCACGTAGGGAAATAGAGCCCTGTGGCTTTAGACAACAAGGCACCACTGCCCTGTGTATTGGTAAGCCCAGGACTGGTCTAGGATCAGTCTATAGACAACAAGGCACCACTGCCCTGTGTATTGGTCAGCCCAGGACTGGTCTAGGATCAGTCTATAGACAACAAGGCACCACTGCCCTGTGTATTGGTCAGCCCAGGACTGGTCTAGGATCAGCGAATAGACAACAAGGCACCACTGCCCTGTGTATTGGTCAGCCCAGGACTGGTCTAGGATCAGTCTATAGACAACAATGCACCACTGCCCTGTGTATTGGTAAGCCCAGGACTGGTCTAGGATCAGTCCATAGACAAAAATAGAATTTCCCCCTCATGTCCTTGACCACACATTTTCCTTGAAACCAGACCTGCTATATGCGCCTTATCCCAAATGTATGTGAGTCAAAGTGTGTGTGTGTGTGTGTAAATGAGTGATGTTCAGGAAATGAACCTGAGTGTAACCCCTGGCTGTGTAAATTAACTGCTACTGAACAGGAGGAAGAGGAACATTGATTTCCTCTCATTCATCAATCAAACCACAAACCTGTTCTACTGAGGGCTGCCAACGTGGCTGAGTGTATAACCTGTTCTACTGAGGGCTGCCACTGTGGCTGAGTGTATAACCTGTTCTACTGAGGGCTGCCACCGTGGCTGAGTGTATAACCTGTTCTAGTCAGGGCTGCCACCGTGGCTGAGTGTATAACCTGTTCTAGTCAGGGCTGCCGCCGTGGCTGAGTGTATAACCTGTTCTACTGAGGGCTGCCACCGTGGCTAAGTGTATCGCCTGCTCTAGTGAGGGCTGCCACCGTGGCTGAGTGTATAACCTGTTCTAGTCAGGGCTGCCACTGTGGCTGAGTGTATAACCTGTTCTACTGAGGGCTGCCACCGTGGCTGAGTGTATAACCTGTTCTACTGAGGGCTGCCACCGTGGCTGAGTGTATAACCTGTTCTAGTCAGGGCTGCCACTGTGGCTGAGTGTATAACCTGTTCTACTGAGGGCTGCCACCGTGGCTGAGTGTATAACCTGTTCTAGTCAGGGCTGCCACCGTGGCTGAGTGTATAACCTGTTCTAGTCAGGGCTGCCGCCGTGGCTGAGTGTATAACCTGTTCTACTGAGGGCTGCCACCGTGGCTAAGTGTATCGCCTGCTCTAGTGAGGGCTGCCACCGTGGCTGAGTGTATAACCTGTTCTACTGAGGGCTGCCACCGTGGCTGAGTGTATAACCTGTTCTACTGAGGGCTGCCACTGTGGCTGAGTGTATAACCTGTTCTACTGAGGGCTGCCACCGTGGCTGAGTGTATAACCTGTTCTACTGAGGGCTGCCACCGTGGCTGAGTGTGTAACCTGTTCTAGTCAGGGCTGCCACCGTGGCTGAGTGTATAACCTTATCTACTGAGGGCTGCCACCGTGGCTGAGTGTATAACCTGTTCTAGTCAGGGCTGCCACCGTGGCTGAGTGTGTAACCTGTTCTGATGAGGGCTGCCACCGTGGCTGAGTGTATAACCTGTTCTAGTCAGGGCTGCCACCGTGGCTGAGTGTGTAACCTGTTCTACTGAGGGCTGCCACCGTGGCTGAGTGTATAACCTGTTCTAGTCAGGGCTGCCACCGTGGCTGAGTGTATAACCTGTTCTACTGAGGGCTGCCACCGTGGCTGAGTGTATAACCTGTTCTACTGAGGGCTGCCCCCGTGGCTGAGTGTTTAACCTGTTCTACTGAGGGCTGCCACCGTGGCTGAGTGTTTAACCTGTTCTAGTGAGGGCTGCCACCGTGGCTGAGTGTATAACCTGTTCTAGTGAGGGCTGCCACCGTGGCTGAGTGTATAACCTGTTCTAGTCAGGGCTGCCGCCGTGGCTGAGTGTATAACCTGTTCTACTGAGGGCTGCCACCGTGGCTAAGTGTATCGCCTGCTCTAGTGAGGGCTGCCACCGTGGCTGAGTGTATAACCTGTTCTACTGAGGGCTGCCACCGTGGCTGAGTGTATAACCTGTTCTAGTCAGGGCTGCCACTGTGGCTGAGTGTATAACCTGTTCTACTGAGGGCTGCCACCGTGGCTGAGTGTATAACCTGTTCTACTGAGGGCTGCCACCGTGGCTGAGTGTGTAACCTGTTCTAGTCAGGGCTGCCACCGTGGCTGAGTGTATAACCTTATCTACTGAGGGCTGCCACCGTGGCTGAGTGTATAACCTGTTCTAGTCAGGGCTGCCACCGTGGCTGAGTGTGTAACCTGTTCTGATGAGGGCTGCCACCGTGGCTGAGTGTATAACCTGTTCTAGTCAGGGCTGCCACCGTGGCTGAGTGTGTAACCTGTTCTACTGAGGGCTGCCACCGTGGCTGAGTGTATAACCTGTTCTAGTCAGGGCTGCCACCGTGGCTGAGTGTATAACCTGTTCTACTGACGGCTGCCACCGTGGCTGAGTGTATAACCTGTTCTACTGAGGGCTGCCCCCGTGGCTGAGTGTATAACCTGTTCTACTGAGGGCTGCCACCGTGGCTGAGTGTTTAACCTGTTCTAGTGAGGGCTGCCACCGTGGCTGAGTGTATAACCTGTTCTAGTGAGGGCTGCCACCGTGGCTGAGTGTATAACCTGTTCTACTGAGGGCTGCCACCGTGGCTGAGTGTATAACCTGTTCTACTGAGGGCTGCCACCGTGGCTGAGTGTATAACCTGTTCTACTGAGGGCTGCCACCATGGCTGAGTGTATAACCTGTTATACTGAGGGCTGCCACCGTCGCTGAGTGTATCACCTGTTCTACTGAGGGCTGCCACCGTGGCTGAGTGTATAACCTGTTCTACTGAGGGCTGCCACCGTGGCTGAGTGTATAACCTGTTCTACTGAGGGCTGCCACCGTGGCTGAGTGTAACACCTGTTCTAGTCAGGGCTGCCACCGTGGCTGAGTGTATAACCTGTTCTACTGAGGGCTGCCACCGTGGCTGAGTGTATCACCTGTTCTAATGAGGGCTGCCACCGTGGCTGAGTGTAGAACCTGTTCTACTGAGGGCTGCCACCGTGGCTGAGTGTATCACCTGTTCTACTGAGGGCTGCCACCGTGGCTGAGTGTATAACCTGTTCTACTGAGGGCTGCCACCGTGGCTGAGTGTATAACCTGTTCTACTGAGGGCTGCCACCGTGGCTGAGTGTAACACCTGTTCTAGTCAGGGCTGCCACTGTGGCTGAGTGTATAACCTGTTCTACTGAGGGCTGCCACCGTGGCTGAGTGTATCACCTGTTCTACTGAGGGCTGCCACCGTGGCTGAGTGTGTAACCTGTTCTAGTCAGGGCTGCCACCGTGGCTGAGTGTATAACCTTATCTACTGAGGGCTGCCACCGTGGCTGAGTGTATAACCTGTTCTAGTCAGGGCTGCCACCGTGGCTGAGTGTGTAACCTGTTCTGCTGAGGGCTGCCACCGTGGCTGAGTGTATAACCTGTTCTAGTCAGGGCTGCCACCGTGGCTGAGTGTGTAACCTGTTCTACTGAGGGCTGCCACCGTGGCTGAGTGTATAACCTGTTCTACTGAGGGCTGCCACCGTGGCTGAGTGTATAACCTGTTCTAGTTAGGGCTGCCACCGTGGCTGAGTGTATAACCTGTTCTACTGAGGGCTGCCACCGTGGCTGAGTGTATAACCTGTTCTACTGAGGGCTGCCACCGTGGCTGAGTGTATAACCTGTTCTAGTCAGGGCTGCCACCGTGGCTGAGTGTGTAACCTGTTCTACTGAGGGCTGCCACCGTGGCTGAGTGTATAACCTGTTCTACTGAGGGCTGCCACCGTGGCTGAGTGTATAACCTGTTCTAGTCAGGGCTGCCACCGTGGCTGAGTGTATAACCTGTTCTACTGAGGGCTGCCACCGTGGCTGAGTGTATAACCTGTTCTACTGAGGGCTGCCACCGTGGCTGAGTGTATAACCTGTTCTAGTCAGGGCTGCCACCGTGGCTGAGTGTATAACCTGTTCTAGTCAGGGCTGCCACCGTGGCTGAGTGTGTAACCTGTTCTACTGAGGGCTGCCACCGTGGCTGAGTGTATAACCTGTTCTACTGAGGGCTGCCACCGTGGCTGAGTGTATAACCTGTTCTAGTCAGGGCTGCCACCGTGGCTGAGTGTATAACCTGTTCTACTGAGGGCTGCCACCGTGGCTGAGTGTATAACCTGTTCTACTGAGGGCTGCCACCGTGGCTGAGTGTATAACCTGTTCTACTGAGGGCTGCCACCATGGCTGAGTGTATAACCTGTTATACTGAGGGCTGCCACCGTCGCTGAGTGTATCACCTGTTCTACTGAGGGCTGCCACCGTGGCTGAGTGTATAACCTGTTCTACTGAGGGCTGCCACCGTGGCTGAGTGTATAACCTGTTCTACTGAGGGCTGCCACCGTGGCTGAGTGTAACACCTGTTCTAGTCAGGGCTGCCACCGTGGCTGAGTGTATAACCTGTTCTACTGAGGGCTGCCACCGTGGCTGAGTGTATCACCTGTTCTAATGAGGGCTGCCACCGTGGCTGAGTGTAGAACCTGTTCTACTGAGGGCTGCCACCGTGGCTGAGTGTATCACCTGTTCTACTGAGGGCTGCCACCGTGGCTGAGTGTATAACCTGTTCTACTGAGGGCTGCCACCGTGGCTGAGTGTATAACCTGTTCTACTGAGGGCTGCCACCGTGGCTGAGTGTAACACCTGTTCTAGTCAGGGCTGCCACCGTGGCTGAGTGTATAACCTGTTCTAGCCAGGGCTGCCTGATTTGAATCCACAAATAAAGCTATAGACCATGTGACCTGCCTGCCTGTCTCTGAGCTCTCCTCTCCAACCTCAGCATAACCTTATACCCTTAATGAGAACACTCCAGCAATGTTCCCCAAATGAACCTGGGGTGTTCGTACTGTCATTCCCTCGCCTCTTCAGGACAGTGCCTGTCTCCCAAATGGCACCCTATTCCCTATATAGTGGTACTACTATAGACCAGAGCCCTATTCCCTATATAGTGTGCTACTATTGAGCAGAGCTCTGTGGTTGCCGTTTGGGATGCAGATGTGTTTGTGGGTGTGACGGTTTGGCATGCATCAATGTCTGTCACTATTGGTTCTATTCATCATGGTGGAATATTCCTGACAGCATGAAAAATAGGCTCTGTAATGTATTGTCACTACATGCACCACTTCCTGTCTGCTGTGTGTGTGTGTGTGTGTGTGTGTGTGTGTTTGTGTGTGTGTGTTCGTTGTGTCATCATCACTTCAACTCCTACCTGCAGTGCGACACTTTAATTTTATCCCTCTTCTCGACATGCAGCGAGACATTTTTAGTTCTTAGAATGTTAAAAATCTTCATTCTTAGAATGTTAAAAAACGTTATTCATACAATGTTAAAATACGTTATTCTTAGAATGTTAAACAACTTTCTTCTTAGAATGTTAAAAAACATTCTTCTTAGAATGTTAAAAAACATTCTTCTTAGAATGTTAAAAAACATTCTTCTTAGAATGTTAAAAAACATTCTTCTTAGAATGTTAAACGTTCTTCTTAGAATGTTAAAAGACGTTCTTCATAGAATGTTAAAATACGGTATTCTTAGAATGTTAAACAACTTTCTTCTTAGAATGTTAAAAAACATTCTTCTTAGAATGTTAAAAAACATTCTTCTTAGAATGTTAAAAAACATTATTCTTAGAATGTTAAACGTTCTTCTTAGAATGTTAAAAGACGTTCTTAGAATGTTATAAAACGTTCTTAGAATGTTATAAAACTTTCTCTTTAGAATGTTATAAAATGTTCCTCTTAGAATGTTTAAAAACGTTCTTCTTAGAATGTTATAAAACTTTCTCTTTAGAATGTTATAAAATGTTCCTCTTAGAATGTTAAAAAACGTTCTTCTTAGAATGTTAAAAAACATTCTTCTTAGAATGTTAAAAGATGTTATTCTTAGAATATTAGAAATGGTCTCAGCGTTTACAGAAGGTTGTGGGAGCTGATTTAGCTGTTTGTATTCGCTTAACCTTCTGATGTTTCACAATTAAATAGTAATATTACTGTAATGATATTTATTTTCCTCTGTTTCTCTTTCATTTTCCCTTTGTTTCTCTCTCTCTCTCTCTCTCTCTCTCTCTCTCTCTCTCTATCTATCTATCTATCTATCTATCTATCTATCTATCTATCTATCTATCTATCTATCTATCTATCTATCTATCTATCTATCTATCTATCTATCTATCTATCTATCTATCTATCTAGGGCTGAAGGATGGGGCCAGGTGGGGCTGTCTCTGTGGCCCTGCTAGGGTTCACCCTCCTGGGGTTGATCTATGGCGCGTTGCCCCTGAACCCGGATGACCCTAACGTGTGTAGTCACTGGGAGAGGTCAGTGGTGTGATGGTGTCTGTCTGTCATCTCTGTATCCGGGCAGAAAAACACAACAAGAGCTCATAGTTTCCCTTTGAAATTTTTATTCATGCATGGTTACAGGGTTAATTCTGCGTGGTTACAGGGGTAATTCTGCATGGTTACAGGGTTAATTCTGCATGGTTACAGGGTTAATTCTGCATGGTTACAGGGTTAATTCTGCGTGGTTACAGGGTTAATTCTGCATGGTTACAGGGTTAATTCTGCGTGGATACAGGGTTAATTCTGCATGGTTACAGGGTTCATTCTGCGTGGTTACAGGGTTCATTCTGCATGGTTACAGGGTTAATTCTGCATGGTTACAGGGTTAATTCTGCATGGTTACAGGGTTAATTCTGCATGGATACAGGGTTAATTCTGCATGGTTACTGTGTTAAAACAGAAACAACTCAAAGGGTTAAGTTTAGGTATTAATTCAGTGTGGTTAAGGTTAGGGCTATGGTTTGGGGAAGGCTTAAAACACAATAATTCAAAACAACGTACTGTTTTCCATTAACTATCATTAAGTATTCAGTTCACAAAGCTAGAGATGTGCAGAGGCACAGTGGTCTCAGCAGCGGGCTTTGGCTCTGAGCATCACAAGTTCACAGGGCTGTGCCATCCTTTGTAAAATATAAACGTGAGTGCAGAGGAAAGAATTCAGACCACTTCCCATTTTGTTACTTTACAGCCTTATTCTAAAATGGATGAAATAAATACAAAATGTTTATCAATCTATACACAATACACAATGACAAAGCAAAAAAAAAAATTGTTGAAATTTTAGAAATGTATTCAAAATAAAAAACAGTAATTCCTTATTTACATAAGTATTCAGACCCTTTGCTATGAGACAAGAAATTGAGCTCAGGTGCGTCCTGGTTACATTGATCATCCTTGAGATGTTTCTACAACTTGATTGGAGTCCACCTGTGGTAGATTCAATTGATTGGACATGATTTGGAAAGGCACACACCTGTCTATATAAGGTCCTACAGCTGACAGTGCATGTCAGAGCAAAAACCAAGCCATGAGGTCAAAGGAATTGTCCGTAGAGCTCCGAGACAGGATTGTGTCGAGGCACTGATCTGGGGAAGGCACCTAAAGGACCATGAGAAACAATATTCTCTGGTTTGATGAAACCAAGATTGAACACTTTGGCCTGAATGCCAAGTGTCACTTCTGGAGGAAACCTGGCACCATCCCTACGGTGAAGCATGGTGGTGGCAGCATCATGTCTGGAGGAAACCTGGAACCATCCCTACGGTGAAGCATGGTGGTGGCAGCATCATGTCTGGAGGAAACCTGGCACCATCCCTACAGTGAAGCATGGTGGTGGCAGCATCATGCTCTGGGGATGTTATTCAGCAGCAGGGACTGGGAGACAAGTTTTATCCCTCTTCTCGACATGCAGCGAGACATTTTTAGTTCTTAGAATGTTAAAAATCGTTCTTCATAGAATGTTATAAAACGTTCTTCATAGAATGTTAAAATACGTTATTCTTAGAATGTTAAAAAACTTTCTTCTTAGAATGTTAAACTTTCTTCTTAGAATGTTAAAAAACGTTCTTCATAGAATGTTAAAAAACGTTCTTCATAGAATGTTAAAAAACGTTCTTCATAGAATGTTAAAAAACGTTCTTCATAGAATGTTAAAAAACGTTCTTCATAGAATGTTAAAAAACGTTCTTCTTAGAATGTTAAACTTTCTTCTTAGAATGTTAAAAAACGTTCTTCTTAGAATGTTTAAAAATCTTTCTTCTTAGAATGTTAAACGTTCTTCTTAGAATGTTAAAAAATGTTCTTAGAATGTAAAAAAAACATGATTCTTAGAATGTTAAGAAAACATGCTTCTTAGAATGTTAAGAAAACATGCTTCTTAGAATGTTAAGAAAACATGCGTCTTAGAATGTTAAAAAACATGCTTCTTAGAATGGACATGGTTTGGAAAGGCACACACCTGTCTATATAAGGTCCTACAGCTGACAGTGCATGTCAGAGCAAAAACCAAGCCATGAGGTCAAAGGAATTGTCCGTAGAGCTCCGAGACAGGATTGTGTCGAGGCACTGATCTGGGGAAGGCACCTAAAGGACCATGAGAAACAATATTCTCTGGTTTGATGAAACCAAGATTGAACACTTTGGCCTGAATGCCAAGTGTCACTTCTGGAGGAAACCTGGCACCATCCCTACGGTGAAGCATGGTGGTGGCAGCATCATGTCTGGAGGAAACCTGGCACCATCCCTACGGTGAAGCATGGTGGTGGCAGCATCATGTCTGGAGGAAACCTGGCACCATCCCTACGGTGAAGCATGGTGGTGGCAACATCATGTCTGGAGGAAACCTGGCACCATCCCTACGGTGAAGCATGGTGGTGGCAGCATCATGTCTGGAGGAAACCTGGCACCATCCCTACAGTGAAGCATGGTGGTGGCAGCATCATGCTCTGGGGATGTTATTCAGCAGCAGGGACTGGGAGACAAGTCAGGATCGAGGGAAATGTGAACAGAGCAAAGTACAGACAGATCCTTGATGAAAAACCTGCTCCAGAGCGCTCGGGTACCTCAGACTGGGGCGAAGGGTCACCAATGACCCTAAGCACACAGCCAAGACAACGCAGGAGTGGCTTCGGGACAAGTCTCTGAATGTCTTTAAGTGGCCCAGCCAGAGCTCAGACTTGAACCCGATCGAACATCTCTGGATAGATCTGAAAATAGCTGTGAGCCGACGCTCCCCATACAACCTGACAGAGCTTGAGAGGATCTGCAGAGAAGAATGGGAGAAACTCCCCAAATACAGGTGTGCCAAGCTTGTAGCATCAAACCCAAGAAGACTCGAGGCTGTAATCGCTGCCAACGGTGCTTCAACAAAGTACTGAGTAAAGGGTCTGAATATTTATGTAAATGTGATATTTCAGTTTGACATTCTTTATAAATTTGCAAAAATGTAAAAAACCTGTTTTTGCGTCGTCATTATGGTGTATTGTAATGTCATTATGGTGTA
Source organism: Salvelinus alpinus (assembly GCF_045679555.1). Classification (NCBI taxonomy): domain Eukaryota; kingdom Metazoa; phylum Chordata; class Actinopteri; order Salmoniformes; family Salmonidae; genus Salvelinus; species Salvelinus alpinus. Next base: position 10,630,533 of record NC_092090.1, on the reverse strand, counting down.
TTGTGATGTCATTATGGGGTATTGTGATGTCATTAGGGGGTATTGTGTGGAGACTGGTGAGGAATAAAGCCAATTCAATCCATGTTAGAAGATGTGATATAACAAAATGTGGGAAAAGTCAAGGGGTCTTAATACTTTCCGAATACACTGTATATTGACGTCCTAAGGGCCTTTTCAAACATCTAAAATCGCAGTCTATGTGTAGTGATCTGGCTGGAAATATAACCTGCTGCTCTGGGCTGTGTATATATGTGTGTGTTCTTTTGTGTCAGGCCTCTGAGGACCAGCTTGTAATGGACTGCTCTACAAATCAATGCTGAGGGCTAGAGTTGGAGGTAGAGTTAGAGTTGGAGCCAGCCATTAGAAGGAGAGAGGTAGAGGTAGAGTTAGAGCCAGCCATTAGAAGGAGAGAGGTAGAGTTGGAGCCAGCCATTAGAAGGAGAGAGATAGAGTTAGAGTTGGAGCCAGCCATTAGAAGGAGAGAGGTAGAGTTAGAGTTGGAGCCAGCCATTAGAAGGAGAGAGGTAGAGGTAGAGTTGGAGCCAGCCATTAGAAGGAGAGAGGTAGAGTTAGAGTTGGAGCCAGCCATTAGAAGGAGAGAGGTAGAGTTAGAGTTAGAGCCAGCCATTAGAAGGAGAGAGGTAGAGTTAGAGTTGGAGCCAGCCATTAGAAGGAGAGAGGTAGAGTTGGAGTTGGAGCCAGCCATTAGAAGGAGAGAGGTAGAGTTAGAGTTGGAGCCAGCCATTAGAAGGAGAGAGGTAGAGTTAGAGTTGGAGCCAGCCATTAGAAGGAGAGAGGTAGAGTTGGAGTTGGAGCCAGCCATTAGAAGGTGAGAGGTAGAGTTGGAGTTGGAGCCAGCCATTAGAAGGAGAGAGGTAGAGTTGGAGTTGGAGCCAGCCATTAGAAGGAGAGAGGTAGAGGTAGAGTTGGAGTTGGAGCCAGCCATTAGAAGGAGAGAGGTAGAGTTAGAGTTGGAGCCAGCCATTAGAAGGAGAGAGGTAGAGTTAGAGTTAGAGTTGGAGCCAGCCATTAGAAGGAGAGAAGTAGAGGTAGAGTTGGAGCCAGCCATTAGAAGGAGAGAGATAGAGGTAGAGTTAGAGCCAGCCATTAGAAGGAGAGAGGTAGAGTTGGAGTTGGAGCCAGCCATTAGAAGGAGAGAGGTAGAGTTGGAGTTGGAGCCAGCCATTAGAAGGAGAGAGGTAGAGTTGGAGTTGGAGCCAGCCATTAGAAGGAGAGAGGTAGAGGTAGAGTTGGAGTTGGAGCCAGCCATTAGAAGGAGAGAGGTAGAGTTAGAGTTGGAGCCAGCCATTAGAAGGAGAGAGGTAGAGTTGGAGTTGGAGTTGGAGCCAGCCATTAGAAGGAGAGAGGTAGAGTTAGAGTTAGAGCCAGCCATTAGAAGGAGAGAGGTAGAGTTAGAGTTAGAGTTGGAGCCAGCCATTAGAAGGAGAGAAGTAGAGGTAGAGTTGGAGCCAGCCATTAGAAGGAGAGAGATAGAGGTAGAGTTAGAGCCAGCTATTAGAAGGAGAGAGGTAGAGTTGGAGTTAGAGCCAGCCATTAGAAGGAGAGAGGTAGAGTTAGAGTTGGAGTTGGAGCCAGCCATTAGAAGGAGAGAGGTAGAGTTAGAGTTGGAGCCAGCCATTAGAAGGAGAGAGGTAGAGTTAGAGTTGGAGTTGGAGCCAGCCATTAGAAAAAGAGAGATAGAGGTAGAGGTAGAGTTAGAGCCAGCCATTAGAAGGAGAGAGGTAGAGGTAGAGTTGGAGTTGGAGCCAGCCATTAGAAGGAGAGAGGTAGAGTTAGAGTTGGAGCCAGCCATTAGAAGGAGAGAGGTAGAGTTGGAGTTGGAGCCAGCCATTAGAAGGAGAGAGGTAGAGGTAGAGTTGGAGTTGGAGCCAGCCATTAGAAAAAGAGAGATAGAGGTAGAGTTGGAGTTAGAGCCAGCCATTAGAAGGAGAGAAGTAGAGTTAGAGTTGGAGCCAGCCATTAGAAGGAGAGAGGTAGAGTTAGAGTTGGAGTTGGAGCCAGCCATTAGAAAAAGAGAGATAGAGGTAGAGTTAGAGTTGGAGCCAGTCATTAGAAGGAGAGAGGTAGAGGTAGAGTTGGAGTTGGAGCCAGCCATTAGAAGGAGAGAGGTAGAGTTAGAGTTGGAGTTGGAGCCAGCCATTAGAAGGAGAGAGGTAGAGTTAGAGTTGGAGCCAGCCATTAGAAGGAGAGAGGTAGAGTTAGAGTTAGAGTTGGAGCCAGCCATTAGAAGGAGAGAGGTAGAGTTAGAGTTGGAGCCAGCCATTAGAAGGAGAGAGGTAGAGTTGGAGTTGGAGCCAGCCATTAGAAGGAGAGAGGTAGAGTTAGAGTTGGAGCCAGCCATTAGAAGGAGAGAGGTAGAGTTGGAGTTGGAGCCAGCCATTAGAAGGAGAGAGGTAGAGTTAGAGTTGGAGCCAGCCATTAGAAGGAGAGAGGTAGAGTTGGAGTTGGAGCCAGCCATTAGAAGGAGAGAGGTAGAGGTAGAGTTAGAGTTGGAGCCAGCCATTAGAAGGAGAGAGGTAGAGGTAGAGTTGGAGCCAGCCATTAGAAGGAGAGAGGTAGAGTTGGAGTTGGAGCCAGCCATTAGAAGGAGAGAGGTAGAGTTAGAGTTGGAGCCAGCCATTAGAAGGAGAGAGGTAGAGGTAGAGGTAGGGTTGGAGCCAGCCATTAGAAGGAGAGAGTTAGAGGTGGAGTTGGAGTTGGAACCAGCCATTAGAAGGAGAGAGGTAGAGGTGGAGCCAGCCATTAGAAGGAGAGAGGTAGAGTTGGAGTTGGAGCCAGCCATTAGAAGGAGAGAGGTAGAGTTGGAGTTGGAGCCAGCCATTAGAAGGAGAGAGTTAGAGGTAGAGTTAGAGTTGGAACCAGCCATTAGAAGGAGAGAGGTAGAGGTAGAGTTAGAGTTGGAACCAGCCATTAGAAGGAGAGAGGTAGAGGTGGAGTTGGAGCCAGCCATTAGAAGGAGAGAGGTAGAGTTGGAGTTGGAGCCAGCCATTAGAAGGAGAGAGGTAGAGTTAGAGTTGGAGCCAGCCATTAGAAGGAGAGAGGTAGAGGTAGAGTTAGAGCCAGCCATTAGAAGGAGAGATGTAGAGGTAGAGTTGGAGCCAGCCATTAGATGGAGAGAGGGAGAGTTGGAGTTGGAGCCAGCCATTAGAAGGAGAGAGGTAGAGGTAGAGGTAGAGTTGGAGCCAACCATTAGAAGGAGAGAGGTAGAGTTAGAGTTGGAGCCAGCCATTAGAAGGAGAGAGGTAGAGTTGGAGTTGGAGCCAGCCATTAGAAGGAGAGAGGTAGAGTTGGAGTTGGAGCCAGCCATTAGAAGGAGAGAGGTAGAGTTAGAGTTGGAGCCAGCCATTAGAAGGAGAGAGGTAGAGTTAGAGTTGGAGCCAGCCATTAGAAGGAGAGAGGTAGAGTTAGAGTTAGAGCCAGCCATTAGAAGGAGAGAGGTAGAGGTAGAGTTAGAGCCAGCCATTAGAAGGAGAGATGTAGAGGTAGAGTTGGAGCCAGCCATTAGATGGAGAGAGGTAGAGTTGGAGTTGGAGCCAGCCATTAGAAGGAGAGAGGTAGAGGTAGAGGTAGAGTTGGAGCCAGCCATTAGAAGGAGAGAGGTAGAGTTAGAGTTGGAGCCAGCCATTAGAAGGAGAGAGGTAGAGGTAGAGGTAGAGTTGGAGCCAGCCATTAGAAGGAGAGAGAGAGTTGGAGTTGGAGCCAGCCATTAGAAGGAGAGAGAGAGTTGGAGCCAGCCATTAGAAGGAGAGAGAGAGTTGGAGTTGGAGCCAGCCATTAGAAGGAGAGAGGTAGAGGTAGAGTTGGAGTTGGAGCCAGCCATTAGAAGGAGAGAGGTAGAGGTAGAGTTGGAGTTGGAGCCAGCCATTAGAAGGAGAGAGGTAGAGGTAGAGTTGGAGTTGGAGCCAGCCATTAGAAGGAGAGAGGTAGAGGTAGAGTTAGAGTTGGAGCCAGCCATTAGAAGGAGAGAGGTAGAGTTGGAGTTGGAGCCAGCCATTAGAAGGAGAGAGGTAGAGGTAGAGTTGGAGCCAGCCATTAGAAGGAGAGAGGTAGAGTTAGAGTTGGAGTTGGAGCCAGCCATTAGAAGGAGAGAGGTAGAGGTAGAGTTTGAGTTGGAGCCAGCCATTAGAAGGAGAGAGGTAGAGTTAGAGTTGGAGCCAGCCATTAGAAGGATAGAGGTAGAGTTGGAGTTGGAGCCAGCCATTAGAAGGAGAGAGGTAGAGTTGGAGTTGGAGTTGGAGCCAGCCATTAGAAGGAGAGAGGTAGAGGTAGAGTTGGAGTTGGAGCCAGCCATTAGAAGGAGAGAGGTAGAGTTGGAGTTGGAGTTGGAGCCAGCCATTAGAAGGAGAGAGGTAGAGGTTGAGTTAGAGTTGGAGCCAGCCATTAGAAGGAGAGAGGTAGAGTTAGAGTTGGAGCCAGCCATTAGAAGGAGAGAGGTAGAGTTAGAGTTGGAGTTGGAGCCAGCCATTAGAAGGAGAGAGAGAGTTGGAGTTGGAGCCAGCCATTAGAAGGAGAGAGGTAGAGTTGGAGTTGGAGCCAGCCATTAGAAGGAGAGAGGTAGAGGTAGAGTTGGAGTTGGAGCCAGCCATTAGAAGGAGAGAGGTAGAGGTAGAGTTGGAGTTGGAGCCAGCCATTAGAAGGAGAGAGGTAGAGGTAGAGTTAGAGTTGGAGCCAGCCATTAGAAGGAGAGAGGTAGAGTTGGAGTTGGAGCCAGCCATTAGAAGGAGAGAGGTAGAGTTAGAGTTGGAGCCAGCCATTAGAAGGAGAGAGGTAGAGTTGGAGTTGGAGTTGGAGCCAGCCATTAGAAGGAGAGAGGTAGAGTTAGAGTTAGAGCCAGCCATTAGAAGGAGAGAGGTAGAGTTAGAGTTAGAGTTGGAGCCAGCCATTAGAAGGAGAGAAGTAGAGGTAGAGTTGGAGCCAGCCATTAGAAGGAGAGAGATAGAGTTGGAGTTAGAGCCAGCCATTAGAAGGAGAGAGGTAGAGTTAGAGTTGGAGTTGGAGCCAGCCATTAGAAGGAGAGAGGTAGAGTTAGAGTTGGAGCCAGCCATTAGAAGGAGAGAGGTAGAGTTAGAGTTGGAGTTGGAGCCAGCCATTAGAAAAAGAGAGATAGAGGTAGAGTTAGAGTTGGAGCCAGTCATTAGAAGGAGAGAGGTAGAGTTAGAGTTGGAGCCAGCCATTAGAAGGAGAGAGGTAGAGGTAGAGTTGGAGTTGGAGCCAGCCATTAGAAGGAGAGAGGTAGAGTTAGAGTTGGAGCCAGCCATTAGAAGGAGAGAGGTAGAGTTGGAGTTGGAGCCAGCCATTAGAAGGAGAGAGGTAGAGGTAGAGTTAGAGTTGGAGCCAGCCATTAGAAGGAGAGAGGTAGAGGTAGAGTTGGAGTTGGAGCCAGCCATTAGAAAAAGAGAGATAGAGGTAGAGTTGGAGTTAGAGCCAGCCATTAGAAGGAGAGAAGTAGAGTTAGAGTTGGAGCCAGCCATTAGAAGGAGAGAGGTAGAGTTAGAGTTGGAGTTGGAGCCAGCCATTAGAAAAAGAGAGATAGAGGTAGAGTTAGAGTTGGAGCCAGCCATTAGAAGGAGAGAGGTAGAGTTGGAGTTGGAGCCAGCCATTAGAAGGAGAGAGGTAGAGTTAGAGTTGGAGTTGGAGCCAGCCATTAGAAGGAGAGAGGTAGAGTTAGAGTTGGAGCCAGCCATTAGAAGGAGAGAGGTAGAGTTAGAGTTAGAGTTGGAGCCAGCCATTAGAAGGAGAGAGGTAGAGTTAGAGTTAGAGTTGGAGCCAGCCATTAGAAGGAGAGAGGTAGAGTTAGAGTTGGAGCCAGCCATTAGAAGGAGAGAGGTAGAGTTAGAGTTGGAGTTGGAGCCAGCCATTAGAAGGAGAGAGGTAGAGTTAGAGTTAGAGTTGGAGCCAGCCATTAGAAGGAGAGAGGTAGAGTTAGAGTTAGAGTTGGAGCCAGCCATTAGAAGGAGAGAGGTAGAGGTAGAGTTGGAGTTGGAGCCAGCCATTAGAAGGAGAGAGGTAGAGTTAGAGTTGGAGCCAGCCATTAGAAGGAGAGAGGTAGAGTTGGAGTTGGAGCCAGCCATTAGAAGGAGAGAGGTAGAGTTAGAGTTGGAGCCAGCCATTAGAAGGAGAGAGTTAGAGGTAGAGTTAGAGTTGGAGCCAGCCATTAGAAGGAGAGAGGTAGAGGTAGAGGTAGGGTTGGAGCCAGCCATTAGAAGGAGAGAGTTAGAGGTAGAGTTAGAGTTGGAACCAGCCATTAGAAGGAGAGAGATAGAGGTAGAGTTAGAGTTGGAGCCAGCCATTAGAAGGAGAGAGTTAGAGGTAGAGCCAGCCATTAGAAGGAGAGAGGTAGAGTTGGAGTTGGAGCCAGCCATTAGAAGGAGAGAGTTAGAGGTAGAGCCAGCCATTAGAAGGAGAGAGGTAGAGTTGGAGTTGGAGCCAGCCATTAGAAGGAGAGAGGTAGAGTTGGAGTTGGAGCCAGCCATTAGAAGGAGAGAGGTAGAGTTGGAGTTGGAGCCAGCCATTAGAAGGAGAGAGGTAGAGTTAGAGTTAGAGCCAGCCATTAGAAGGAGAGAGGTAGAGTTAGAGTTAGAGCCAGCCATTAGAAGGAGAGATGTAGAGGTAGAGTTGGAGCCAGCCATTAGATGGAGAGAGGTAGAGTTGGAGTTGGAGCCAGCCATTAGAAGGAGAGAGGTAGAGTTAGAGTTGGAGCCAGCCATTAGAAGGAGAGAGGTAGAGTTGGAGTTGGAGCCAGCCATTAGAAGGAGAGAGGTAGAGGTAGAGTTGGAGCCAGCCTTTAGAAGGAGAGAGGTAGAGGTAGAGGTAGAGTTGGAGCCAGCCATTAGAAGGAGAGAGAGAGTTGGAGTTGGAGCCAGCCATTAGAAGGAGAGAGGTAGAGGTAGAGTTGGAGTTGGAGCCAGCCATTAGAAGGAGAGAGGTAGAGGTAGAGTTGGAGTTGGAGCCAGCCATTAGAAGGAGAGAGGTAGAGTTGGAGTTGGAGCCAGCCATTAGAAGGAGAGAGGTAGAGGTAGAGTTAGAGTTGGAGCCAGCCATTAGAAGGAGAGAGGTAGAGTTGGAGTTGGAGCCAGCCATTAGAAGGAGAGAGGTAGAGGTAGAGTTGGAGCCAGCCATTAGAAGGAGAGAGGTAGAGTTAGAGTTGGAGTTGGAGCCAGCCATTAGAAGGAGAGAGGTAGAGGTAGAGTTTGAGTTGGAGCCAGCCATTAGAAGGAGAGAGGTAGAGTTAGAGGTGGAGCCAGCCATTAGAAGGAGAGAGGTAGAGTTGGAGTTGGAGCCAGCCATTAGAAGGAGAGAGGTAGAGTTGGAGTTGGAGTTGGAGCCAGCCATTAGAAGGAGAGAGGTAGAGGTAGAGGTAGAGTTGGAGCCAGCCATTAGAAGGAGAGAGGTAGAGTTAGAGTTGGAGCCAGCCATTAGAAGGAGAGAGGTAGAGTTAGAGTTGGAGCCAGCCATTAGAAGGAGAGAGGTAGAGTTAGAGTTGGAGCCAGCCATTAGAAGGAGAGAGGTAGAGGTAGAGTTGGAGCCAGCCATTAGAAGGAGAGAGGTAGAGTTAGAGTTAGAGCCAGCCATTAGAAGGAGAGAGGTAGAGTTGGAGTTGGAGCCAGTCATTAGAAGGAGAGAGGTAGAGTTGGAGCCAGCCATTAGAAGGAGAGAGGTAGTGGTAGAGTTGGAGTTGGAGCCAGCCATTAGAAGGAGAGAGTTAGAGTTGCAGTTGGAGCCAGCCATTAGAAGGAGAGAGGTAGAGTTAGAGGTGGAGTTGGAGTTGGAGCCAGCCATTAGAAGGAGAGAGGTAGAGTTAGAGGTAGAGGTGGAGCCAGCCATTAGAAGGAGAGAGGGAGAGTTGGAGTTGGAGCCAGCCATTAGAAGGAGAGAGGTAGAGTTAGAGGTAGAGGTGGAGCCAGCCATTAGAAGGAGAGAGGTAGAGGTAGAGTTGGAGCCAGCCATTAGAAGGAGAGAGGTAGAGTTAGAGTTGGATTTAGTTAGAGTTTTAATTCGAGTTAGTTAGAATTAGAGTTAGAATTAGTTGGAGTTAGTTAGAGTTAGCGCTAGAGTTAGAGTTATAGTTAGTTAGAGTTATAATTAGAGTTAGATGGAGTTAGTTAGAGTTAGAGCTAGTTAGAGTTATAATTAGAGTTAGTTAGAATTATAGTTAGTTAGTTGGAGTTAGTTAGAGTTGGAGTTAGTTAGTTAGAGTTAGTTATAATTAGAGTTAGAGTTAGTTAGAGTTAGTGGTACTACTATAGACCAGAGCCCTATTCCTTTTATAGTGCACTACTGTTGACCAGGGCCCAAAGGGTGCTATTTGACTAGTTCTGTTCCTGCCACTCTGTCTGATGATGATACGTTAAAAGAGAAATGTCATCTTGGAGGAAAGCCGGGCAGATAGATGTGAAACAGAGAGATTAATGTTCAGAACCTGTGATCAATAAGGGAGGAGCTGAAGTTCTGAGCCAAGAAGATAGTGCTATAGAGATGACATCTGGGACTAATAATAATCACCCACACAGCGCTCTCTTTTCTCTTTTAAGAGGGAGGAGGAGGAGGTGATAAGTGTCAGCTAGTTAAGCAATAAGGCATGAGAACCTGCACATGATCATGTGATAACTCCTAACTAAGGGCTGTTCTGAGGCACGAGGGGAAGCCAAAGGAAACAGCCCTTTGGAGGGTTTTATTCTCTATAATTTCCACGTTCCAGGGCCTTATTGCTTTTATAAAACGGTTGCCAACATATTCAAAAAAGATTGACGACATGTTTTCATAATTATTTTTAATTATATTGAGTAAATCATTTTTATTTCGTTGTAACACCATACAAAATAGTTCTGAGATTCTGACGTTGCCAAATGGGCTGGTCGTTCATTCTATCCATTCTATTTGAAATGGTTGCTATGCTAAACAAATCATTGGCATCGCTAGCTAGCATCGCTAGCTAGCCAACTAAAGCTAACACACAATCACATCAAGCAGCTGAAATGACAGGAAACGATGTGCACCTTCGTTTGTTGTCCCCCGCAATGAGATCGGGACTGTGGAACTGTCTCCGTACGTTAGTACGTTCGTCACGCGCAATATCTTAGACAGCACCGGCACGAGTTTGACTAAACTTGGGTGAATGTAGCCTCTTGCCATAGACATGTACAACATGACCCTGATTGGCCAAAGGGGGAGGCTGTAGTAATCAACTGACATTCTAAACTTTGAACAAGCATATCTCCTGTCCTGTTTGAGCTGTTGTCATGACCTATAAGGTCCGCCCATTCATTTTTCTGTTAATTAGACTGTTTATCCCACACCAGACTTTGAACAAGTACATCTCCCGTTTGTTTTACAGTCATCTAAGTTTCCCATAACAACCTACTGTATATAATGTTGGTACAAATGAAATGTCTTTCAACATCTCTTGAATTGGCGCTGTATAGAGACCGTTGGCATAAAGTGTAAATGATAGACAACAATGTAAATAGTTCCCAGTCAATTCATTGACATCATTATGTTACTATCAGTATAGTCAGGCAAGACTACTATCAGTATAAATGTCCCTAGTCTGGACATAAAAACATATCCTGTTTTATATCAATGCATCTTCCTATCAAGCAGTATAGTCCTGGTCCATTCTCTGACATAGTCAACTATCAACTGTTAATTTCCAACAAGAAAAACAAAACAAAAATGAAAACAATTTCTCTCTCTCAGACGTTGGAATAATGATCACTGATCGACACAAGGATGAGCGGTGCATCATGGGGGACAACATGTTTACTGTAGACCTGTTTTACCTTAGTTTCTATTGCCGTTTCTTTGGATGTTTCAGTATAATGATCCTGATAAATGAATTCTCCTGACTCAGAGAAGGTGTCAGTCTTGTCACGTTCATATGCATGGCATGGTGGAGATCGCAAAAAACCCCAAAAGAAACGGCAACATTGTTCCACAGGTTGGAGAGGCAGACAGCAAGGTTTAGAGACAAACCCCAACTGTTGCAAACCAAATGCTAGCCTAGTAGCATGAGGAAATATTGTCTAGATGCTTTTTTTCCAGGGGAGATTAAGTTCATAAACTGACTGGCTGGGCTGTGGGACAGTGGATACGTATTGATAAAGATAACGGAACTGTTAACAGGCATTATTACCCAGAGAATGAGGGTGGTACTCCCTGCTATCAACCAATCATATAATAAGGGTTATTTGAGTACAAAGGGAAAGGTCAGAGAGTAGATGACAGAATAAGGAAAGAGAGTAGATGACAGAATAAGGAAAGAGAGTAGATGTCAGAATAAGGTAAAATAGTAGATGACAGAATAAGGAAAGAGAGTAGATGTCAGAATAAGGTAAGAGAGTAGATGACAGGATAAGGTAAGAGAGTAGATGTCAGAATAAGGTAAAATAGTAGATGACAGAATAAGGAAAAAGAGTAGATGACAGAATAAGGTAAAATAGTAGATGACAGAATAAGGAAAGAGAGTAGATGACAGGATAAGGAAAGAGAGTAGATGACAGGATAAGGTAAGAGAGTAGATGACAGAATAAGGAAAGAGAGTAGATGACAGAATAAGGAAAGATAGTAGATAACAGAATAAGGTAAGAGAGTAGATGACAGAATAAGGTAAGATAGTAGATGACAGAATAAGGAAAGAGAGTAGATGACAGAATAAGGTAAGATAGTAGATGACAGAATAAGGTAAGAGAGTAGATGACAGAATAAGGAAAGAGAGTAGATGACAGAATAAGGAAAGAGAGTAGATGACAGAATAAGGTAAGATAGTAGATGACAGAATAAGGTAAGAGAGTAGATGACAGAATAAGGAAAGAGAGTAGATGACAGAATAAGGTAAGAGAGTAGATGACAGAATAAGGTAAGAGAGTAGATGACAGAATAAGGAAAGAGAGTAGATGACAGAATAAGGAAAGAGAGTAGATGACAGAATAAGGAAAGAGAGTAGATGACAGAATAAGGTAAGAGAGTAGATGACAGAATAAGGTAAGAGAGTAGATGACAGAATAAGGAAAGAGAGTAGATGACAGAATAAGGAAAGAGAGTAGATGACAGAATAAGGAAAGAGAGTAGATGACAGAATAAGGTAAGAGAGTAGATGACAGAATAAGGTAAGAGAGTAGATGACAGAATAAGGTAAGAGAGTAGATGACAGAATAAGGTAAGAGAGTAGATGACAGAATAAGGAAAGAGAGTAGATGACAGAATAAGGTAAGAGAGTAGATGACAGAATAAGGTAAGAGAGTAGATGACAGAATAAGGTAAGATAGTAGATGACAGAATAAGGAAAGAGAGTAGATGACAGAATAAGGTAAGAGAGTAGATGACAGAATAAGGAAAGAGAGTAGATGACAGAATAAGGTAAGAGGGTAGATGACAGAATAAGGTAAGAGAGTAGATGACAGAATAAGGTAAGAGAGTAGATGACAGAATAAGGTAAGAGAGTAGATGACAGAATAAGGTAAGATAGTAGATGACAGAATAAGGTAAGAGAGTAGATGACAGGATAAGGTAAGAGAGTAGATGACAGAATAAGGTAAGAGAGTAGATGACAGAATAAGGAAAGAGAGTAGATGACAGAATAAGGAAAGAGAGTAGATGACAGAATAAGGAAAGAGAGTAGATGACAGAATAAGGTAAGAGAGTAGATGACAGAATAAGGAAAGAGAGTAGATGACAGAATAAGGAAAGAGAGTAGATGACAGGATAAGGAAAGAGAGTAGATGACAGGATAAGGTAAGAGAGTAGATGACAGAATAAGGAAAGAGAGTAGATGACAGAATAAGGTAAGAGAGTAGATGACAGAATAAGGAAAGAGAGTAGATGACAGAATAAGGAAAGAGAGTAGATGACAGAATAAGGTAAGAGAGTAGATGACAGAATAAGGTAAGAGAGTAGATGACAGAATAAGGAAAGAGAGTAGATGACAGAATAAGGTAAGAGAGTAGATGACAGAATAAGGTAAGAGAGTAGATGACAGAATAAGGAAAGAGAGTAGATGACAGAATAAGGTAAGAGAGTAGATGACAGAATAAGGTAAGAGAGTAGATGACAGAATAAGGAAAGAGAGTAGATGACAGAATAAGGTAAGAGAGTAGATGACAGAATAAGGAAAGAGAGTAGATGACAGAATAAGGTAAGAGAGTAGATGACAGAATAAGGAAAGAGAGTAGATGACAGAATAAGGTAAGAGAGTAGATGACAGAATAAGGTAAGAGAGTAGATGACAGAATAAGGTAATAGAGTAGATGACAGGATAAGGAAAGAGAGTAGATGACAGAATAAGGAAAGAGAGTAGATGACAGAATAAGGTAAGAGAGTAGATGACAGGATAAGGAAAGAGAGTAGATGACAGAATAAGGTAAGAGAGTAGATGACAGAATAAGGAACGATAGTAGATGACAGAATAAGGAAAGAGAGTAGATGACAGAATAAGGTAAGAGAGTAGATGACAGAATAAGGAAAGAGAGTAGATGACAGAATAAGGTAAGATAGTAGATGACAGAATAAGGTAAGAGAGTAGATGACAGAATAAGGAACGATAGTAGATGACAGAATAAGGAAAGAGAGTAGATGACAGAATAAGGTAAGAGAGTAGATGACAGAATAAGGTAAGAGAGTAGATGACAGAATAAGGAACGATAGTAGATGACAGAATAAGGAAAGAGAGTAGATGACAGAATAAGGTAAGAGAGTAGATGACAGGATAAGGAAAGAGAGTAGATGACAGAATAAGGAAAGAGAGTAGATGACAGAATAAGGTAAGAGAGTAGATGACATAATAAGGAAAGAGAGTAGATAACAGGATAAGGAAAGAGAGTAGATGACAGAATAAGGTAAGAGAGTAGATGTTGTAGGTGTCGAACTGCTATGCTTTATCTTGGCCAAGTCACAGTTGTAAATGAGAACTTGTTCTCAACTGGCCTACCAGGTTAAATAAAGGTGAAATAAAATAAAACATTTAAAAAAAATGACATAATATGGAAAGATAGGAGAGTGTGTGTGTGTGTGTGTGTGTGTGTGTGTGTGTGTGTGTGTGTGTGTGTGTGTGTGTGTGTGTGTGTGTGTGTGTGTGTGTGTGTGTGTGTGTGTGTGTGTGTGTGTGTGTGTGTGTGTAGGTGTCCCTGTGCTTGTGTCTGTTTGAGGAACCTAAAGTGTCCTCTGAGCTTCCTGTCTCTTTCTCTCCACCAGTTATGCTGTGACGGTCCAGGAGTCCTATGCCCACCCCTTTGACCAGGTCTACTACACAAGGTGCACCGACATCCTCACCTGGTTCAAATGTACCAGACACAGGTAATGACATCCTCACCTGGTTCAAATGTACCAGACACAGGTACTGACATCCTCACCTGGTTCAAATGTACCAGACACAGGTAATGACATCCTCACCTGGTTCAAATGTACCAGACACAGGTACTGACATCCTCACCTGGTTCAAATGTACCAGACACAGGTAATGACATCCTCACCTGGTTCAAATATACCAGACACAGGTAATGACATCCTCACCTGGTTCAAATGTACCAGACACAGGTACTGACATCCTCACCTGGTTCAAATGTACCAGACACAGGTAATGACATCCTCACCTGGTTCAAATGTACCAGACACAGGTAATGACATCCTCACCTGGTTCAAATGTACCAGACACAGGTAATGACATCCTCACCTGGTTCAAATGTACCAGACACAGGTAATGACATCCTCACCTGGTTCAAATGTACCAGACACAGGTAATGACATCCTCACCTGGTTCAAATGTACCAGACACAGGTAATGACATCCTCACCTGGTTCAAATGTACCAGACACAGGTAATGACATCCTCACCTGGTTCAAATGTACCAGACACAGGTACTGACATCCTCACCTGGTTCAAATGTACCAGACACAGGTAATGACATCCTCACCTGGTTCAAATGTACCAGACACAGGTAATGACATCCTCACCTGGTTCAAATGTACCAGACACAGGTAATGACATCCTCACCTGGTTCAAATGTACCAGACACAGGTACTGACATCCTCACCTGGTTCAAATGTACCAGACACAGGTAATGACATCCTCACCTGGTTCAAATGTACCAGACACAGGTAATGACATCCTCACCTGGTTCAAATGTACCAGACACAGGTAATGACATCCTCACCTGGTTCAAATGTACCAGACACAGGTACTGACCAGCTATGGTAGAGATATACAGTATGCTACAGGTACTGACCCGCTATGGTAGAGATATACAGTATGCTACAGGTACTGACCAGCTATGGTAGAGATATACAGTATGATACAGGTACTGACCCGCTATGGTAGAGATATACAGTATGCTACAGGTACTGACCATCTATGGTAGAGATATACAGTATGCTACAGGTACTGACCCGCTATGGTAGAGATATACAGTATGCTACAGGTACTGACCAGCTATGGTAGAGATATACAGTATGATACAGGTACTGACCCGCTATGGTATAGATATACAGTATGATACAGGTACTGACCCGCTATGGTAGAGATATACAGTATGATACAGGTACTGACCCACTATGGTAGAGATATACAGTATGATACAGGTACTGACCAGCTATGGTAGAGATATACAGTATGATACAGGTACTGACCCACTATGGTAGAGATATACAGTATGATACAGGTACTGACCCGCTATGGTAGAGATATACAGTATGCTACAGGTACTGACCCGCTATGGTAGAGATATACAGTATGATACAGGTACTGACCCGCTATGGTAGAGATATACAGTATGATACAGGTACTGACCAGCTATGGTAGAGATATACAGTATGATACAGGTACTGACCCGCTATGGTAGAGATATACAGTATGATACAGGTACTGACCCGCTATGGTAGAGATATACAGTATAATACAGGTACTGACCAGCTATGGTAGAGATATACAGTATGATACAGGTACTGACCCGCTATGGTAGAGATATACAGTATGATACAGGTACTGACCCGCTATGGTAGAGATATACAGTATGATACAGGTACTGACCCGCTATGGTGTAGATATACAGTATGATACAGGTACTGACCCGCTATGGTAGAGATATACAGATATACAGTATGATACAGGTACTGACCCGCTATGGTATAGATATATCAGTCTGTTTATGCAGACCTACAAAGCCATAGATGCTGTGATCATGAGTCTGTGTTGAGATTGATACAATATGGTAGGACCGGGACACCAGGTGTGTGAGGTGTACCAGGTATCTGACTCTTGGGATGGTGTGCAACAATAAACCTGTTCCATTTCACCCCAATGACAACACACCTTTAACCCTTCCACTATAGTCTATGTATATCTCCCCTCCACAGGCTGTGAGGCAGTTTGTCTGGGCTCTTTACTGCCAGCCACAGGCAGGTGTGTGTGTGTGTGTTTTTACTGCCAGCCACTGGCAGGTGTGTGTGTGTGTGTGTGTTTTTACAGCCAGCCACTGGCAGGTGTGTATGTGTGTGTTTTTACTGCCAGCCACAGGCAGGTGTGTATATGTGTGTTTTTACTGCCAGCCACAGGCAGGTGTGTATGTGTGTGTTTTTACTGCCAGCCACAGGCAGGTGTGTATGTGTGTGTTTTTACTGCCAGCCACAGGCAGGTGTGTATGTGTGTATTTTTACTGCCAGCCACAGGCAGGTGTGTATGTGTGTGTTTTTACTGCCAGCCACAGGCAGGTGTGTATGTGTGTGTTTTTACTGCCAGCTCAGACCATCAGGTTTAAGTGGTGGTTGACTGCAGATGGCACACACACACACACACTTACGGTCGTAGGACTTTAATGACCACACTTCAGCGTCTGGCTGCAGTGTTGTCGTGTACAGAGAGAGAGACCGGGTCTCTGTCTGCAGTGTTGTCGTGTACAGAGAGAGAGACCGGGTCTCTGTCTGCAGTGTTGTCGTGTACAGAGAGAGAGACCGGGTCTCTGTCTGCAGTGTTGTCGTGTACAGAGAGAGAGACCGGGTCTCTGTCTGCAGTGTTGTCGTGTACAGAGAGAGAGACCGGGTCTCTGTCTGCAGTGTTGTCGTGTACAGAGAGAGAGACCGGGTCTCTGTCTGCAGTGTTGTGGTGTACAGAGAGAGAGACCGGGTCTCTGTCTGCAGTGTTGTCGTGTACAGAGAGAGAGACCGGGTCTCTGTCTGCAGTGTTGTCGTGTACAGAGAGAGAGACCGGGTCTCTGTCTGCAGTGTTGTCGTGTACAGAGAGAGAGACCGGGTCTCTGTCTGCAGTGTTGTCGTGTACAGAGAGAGAGACCGGGTCTCTGTCTGCAGTGTTGTCGTGTACAGAGAGAGAGACCGGGTCTCTGTCTGCAGTGTTGTCGTGTACAGAGAGAGAGACCGGGTCTCTGTCTGCAGTGTTGTCGTGTACAGAGAGAGACCGGGTCTCTGTCTGCAGTGTTGTCGTGTACAGAGAGAGAGACCGGGTCTCTGTCTGCAGTGTTGTCGTGTACAGAGAGAGAGACTGAGTCTCTGTCTGCAGTGTTGTCGTGTACAGAAAGCACAGACGTCCTTGACTGAAAAGAGAAACTCTGCTTGTTTTGTCATTTAATCAAGTTGAAGGTGAGGTGGAAGACAGTCTTCCTGACACCGTGCTTTAATAAAGGGCTTTTCTCAGATAGACAGTCTTCCTAACACCGTGCTTTAATAAAGGGCTTTTCTCAGATAGACAGTCTTCCTGACACCGTGCTTTAATAAAGGGCTTTTCTCAGATAGACAGTCTTCCTGACACCGTGCTTTAATAAAGGGCTTTTCTCAGATAGACAGTCTTCCTGACACCGTGCTTTAATAAAGGGCTTTTCTCAGATAGACAGTCTTCCTGACACCGTGCTTTAATAAAGGGCTTTTCTCAGATAGACAGTCTTCCTAACACCGTGCTTTAATAAAGGGCTTTTCTCAGATAGACAGTCTTCCTGACACCGTGCTTTAATAAAGGGCTTTTCTCAGATAGACAGTCTTCCTGACACCGTGCTTTAATAAAGGGCTTTTCTCAGATAGACAGTCAGTTGGCTGAAACCACCAGGTGTTTCACATGTGACCCTTATGAGGGGGTTGAAGTAGTGAGGTGTTATCAATACTACTGTATTAGGTCAATACTACTGCATTAGGTCAATACTACTGCATTAGGTCAATACTACTGTATTAGGTCAATACTACTGTATTAGGTCAATACTACTGTATTAGGTCAATACTACTGTATTAGATCAGTACTACTGCATTAGGTCAATACTACTGTATTAGGTCAGTACTACTGTATTAGGTCAATACTACTGTATTAGGTCAATACTACTGTATTAGATCAGTACTACTGTATTAGGTCAATACTACTGTATTAGATCAGTACTACTGCATTAGGTCAGTACTACTGTATTAGGTCAGTACTACTGTATTAGGTCAATACTACTGTATTAGGTCAATACTACTGTATTAGATCAGTACTACTGTATTAGGTCAATACTACTGTATTAGATCAATACTACTGTATTAGATCAGTACTACGGCATTAGGTCAATACTACTGCATTAGGTCAATACTACTGTATTAGGTCAGTACTACTGTATTAGATCAGTACTACTGCATTAGGTCAATACTACTGCATTAGGTCAATACTACTGTATTAGGTCAATACTACTGCATTAGATCAATACTACTGTATTAGGTCAATACTACTGTATTAGATCAGTACTACTGTATTAGGTCAATACTACTGCATTAGATCAGTACTACTGCATTAGGTCAGTACTACTGTATTAGGTCAGTACTACTGTATTAGGTCAGTACTACTGTATTAGGTCAATACTACTGTATTAGATCAATACTACTGTATTAGGTCAATACTACTGCATTAGGTCAATACTACTGCATTAGGTCAATACTACTGTATTAGGTCAATACTACTGTATTAGGTCAATACTACTGTATTAGATCAGTACTACTGCATTAGGTCAATACTACTGTATTAGGTCAGTACTACTGTATTAGGTCAATACTACTGTATTAGGTCAATACTACTGTATTAGATCAGTACTACTGTATTAG
Source organism: Salvelinus alpinus (assembly GCF_045679555.1). Classification (NCBI taxonomy): domain Eukaryota; kingdom Metazoa; phylum Chordata; class Actinopteri; order Salmoniformes; family Salmonidae; genus Salvelinus; species Salvelinus alpinus. The sequence goes on along the minus strand of NC_092090.1, from coordinate 10,612,459 downwards.
GTCAATACTACTGTATTAGATCAGTACTACTGCATTAGGTCAGTACTACTGTATTAGGTCAGTACTACTGTATTAGGTCAATACTACTGTATTAGGTCAATACTACTGTATTAGATCAGTACTACTGTATTAGGTCAATACTACTGTATTAGATCAATACTACTGTATTAGATCAGTACTACGGCATTAGGTCAATACTACTGCATTAGGTCAATACTACTGTATTAGGTCAGTACTACTGTATTAGATCAGTACTACTGCATTAGGTCAATACTACTGCATTAGGTCAATACTACTGTATTAGGTCAATACTACTGCATTAGATCAATACTACTGTATTAGGTCAATACTACTGTATTAGATCAGTACTACTGTATTAGGTCAATACTACTGTATTAGATCAGTACTACTGCATTAGGTCAGTACTACTGTATTAGGTCAGTACTACTGTATTAGGTCAGTACTACTGTATTAGGTCAATACTACTGTATTAGATCAATACTACTGTATTAGGTCAATACTACTGTATTAGGTCAGTACTACTGTATTAGGTCAGTACTACTGTATTAGGTCAGTACTACTGTATTAGGTCAATACTACTGTATTAGATCAGTACTACTGTATTAGGTCAATACTACTGTATTAGATCAATACTACTGTATTAGATCAGTACTACGGCATTAGGTCAATACTACTGCATTAGGTCAATACTACTGTATTAGGTCAGTACTACTGTATTAGATCAGTACTACTGCATTAGGTCAATACTACTGCATTAGGTCAATACTACTGTATTAGGTCAATACTACTGCATTAGGTCAGTACTACTGCATTAGATCAATACTACTGTATTAGGTCAATACTACTGTATTAGATCAGTACTACTGTATTAGGTCAATACTACTGTATTAGATCAATACTACTGTATTAGATCAGTACTACGGCATTAGGTCAATACTACTGCATTAGGTCAATACTACTGTATTAGGTCAGTACTACTGTATTAGATCAGTACTACTGCATTAGGTCAATACTACTGCATTAGGTCAATACTACTGTATTAGGTCAATACTACTGCATTAGGTCAGTACTACTGCATTAGGTCAGTACTACTGTATTACGTCAGTACTACTGCATTAGGTCATTACTACTGCATTAGGTCAGTACTACTGCATTAGGTCATTGCTACTGCATTAGATCAATACTACTGTATTAGGTCAATACTACTGCATTAGATCAATACTACTGTATTAGGTCAATACTACTGCATTAGGTCAATACTACTGTATTAGGTCAATACTACTGTATTAGATCAATACTACTGTATTAGGTCAGTACTACTGCATTAGGTCAATACTACTGTATTAGGTCAATACTACTGTATTAGATCAATACTACTGCATTAGGTCAGTACTACTGCATTAGGTCAGTACTACTGCATTAGGTCAGTACTACTGCATTAGATCAATACTACTGCATTAGGTCAATACTACTGCATTAGGTCAGTACTACTGTATTAGGTCAATACTACTGTATTAGATCAATACTACTGCATTAGGTCAGTACTACTGCATTAGGTCAATACTACTGCATTAGGTCAATACTACTGCATTAGGTCAGTACTACTGCATTAGGTCATTACTACTGCATTAGATCAATACTACTGTATTAGGTCAATACTACTGCATTAGATCAATACTACTGTATTAGGTCAGTACTACTGCATTAGGTCAGTACTACTGTATTAGGTCAATACTACTGCATTAGATCAATACTACTGCATTAGGTCAATACTACTGCATTAGGTCAATACTACTGCATTGGACACATTGAGAGTTGTGTGAGTGTACAAGACTATATAGTCAAGGACCAGGTGGATGGTCCTCCGGAGGGTTTCCCAGCTGCCCCGGTGTTGTCGGTCCTACCACAGAGCAACAGCCAGATAGAGAGAGGACCAGGTGGATGGTCCTCCGGAGGGTTTCCCAGCTGCCCCGGTGTTGTCGATCCTACCACAGAGCAACAGCCAGATAGAGAGAGGACCAGGTGGATGGTCCTCCGGAGGGTTTCCCAGCTGCCCCGGTGTTGTCGATCCTACCACAGAGCAACAGCCAGATAGTCAAGGACCAGGTGGATGGTCCTCCGGAGGGTTTCCCAGCTGCCCCGGTGTAGTCGGTCCTACCACAGAGCAACAGCCAGATAGAGAGAGCCAAACAGATGGGTACAGGAGGAGACGAGAGGAGACCCCAAATCAGCACTTTTAAAGTCCTCAAGGACAAAGTTACTCTGACTAACACCTGTTTCACCACTCTCTCCCTCTTTCTCTCTCTCTCTCTCTCTCTCTCTCTCTCTCTCTCTCTCTCTCTCTCTCTCTCTCTCTCTCTCTCTCTCTCTCTTTCTCTCTCTCTCTCTCTCTCTCTCTCTTTCTCTCTCTCTCTCTCTCTGTCTCTCTGTGCTCTCTCTCTCTCTCTCTCTCTCTCTCTCTCTCTCTCTCTCTCTCTCTCTCTCTCTTTCTTCCACCCCCTCTATCTCTATCTTTTTCACTCTCTCTCCGCCTCTACCCCCCCACTTTCTCTCCGTTTCTATGTCTCTCTCCTCTCTCTCTCTCCCATCTACCGCCCAAACCCTCTCTCTCTCGCCCTCTCTCTACCTCTCTACCGCCCCCACCCTCTCTTTCTCGCCCTCTCTCTCTCCTTCTCTCTCTCTCTGTCTCTGTCTCCCTGTGTTACAGGATCAGCTATAAGACAGCGTACCGTAGGGGTGTGAGGACTATGTACAGAAGGCGTTCTCAGTGTTGCCCAGGTTTCTACGAGAGTGGAGACCTGTGTGTCCGTAAGTAACAGTCCTCTATCTCCTCTCTCTTCTTTACACAATTCTGGTTGGAAGATTCCGGAATCAGGAGGGAAAAAGCAGGAAATCTGGGAATCCTCCAACAGAGATTTCTGGTAATGTCGGAACATTTCAGGGAATTTCGTCAGAAACCCGACTTGCCTCCCATCTTAATAAGCAACAGTTTTGTAGTTTCCATGAATAGGGAATGGTCTTTATCCATGTAATAGAGCCATGAAAGAGACTCTATAACAACTATTCTCTTAGATATTCATACTCTCTGCCAGATCTTCCTCACAATCAGCAAAATCCAAATCCTTTTATGTTTTTATTCATTTATTCCCTTTTGATATCAGTCAAATGTATTCAATACTTCACATGACCAGCTCCAATATGTCCAGCTCCTGTATGTCCAGCTCCAATATGACCAGCTCCTATATGTCCAGCTCCAATATGACCAGCTCCGATATGACCAGCTCCAATATGACCAGCTCCAATATGACCAGCTCCAATATGACCAGCTCCAATATGACCAGCTCCAACATGACCAGCTCCAATATGACCAGCTCCAATATGTCCAGCTCCAATATGACCAGCTCCAGGATGACCAGCTCCAACATGACCAGCTCCAACATGACCAGCTCCAGTATGACCAGCTCCAATATGACCAGCTCCAATATGACCAGCTCCAATATGACCAGCTCCAATATGACCAGCTCCAATATGTTCAGCTCCAATATGTCCAGCTCCAATATGTCCAGCTCCGATATGACCAGCTCCGATATGACCATATGACCAGCTCCAATATGACCAGCTCCAATATGACCAGCTCCAATATGACCAGCTCCAGTATGGCCAGCTCCAGTATGACCAGCTCCAATATGACCAGCTCCAATATGACCAGCTCCAATATGTCCAGCTCCAATATGACCAGCTCCGATATGACCAGCTCCAGTATGACCAGCTCCAATATGACCAGCTCCAATATGACCAGCTCCGATATGACCAGCTCCGGTATGACCAGCTCCAATATGACCAGCTCCGATATGACCAGCTCCAGTATGACCAGCTCCAATATGTCCAGCTCCAATATGACCAGCTCCAATATGACCAGCTCCGACATGACCATATGACCAGCTCCAATATGACCAGCTCCAATATGACCAGCTCCAATATGACCAGCTCCAATATGTCCAGCTCCAATATGTCCAGCTCCAATATGACCAGCTCCAATATGACCAGCTCCGATATGACCAGCTCCAGTATGACCAGCTCCAATATGACCAGCTCCAATATGACCAGCTCCAATATGTCCAGCTCCGATATGACCAGCTCCAATATGACCAGCTCCAATATGACCAGCTCCAATATGACCAGCTCCAACATGACCAGCTCCAATATGACCAGCTCCAATATGACCAGCTCCAGTATGACCAGCTCCAATATGACCAGCTCCAATATGACCAGCTCCAATATGACCAGCTCCAACATGACCAGCTCCAATATGACCAGCTCCAATATGACCAGCTCCAATATGACCAGCTCCAATATGTCCAGCTCCAATATGACCAGCTCCAGTATGACCAGCTCCAACATGACCAGCTCCAACATGTCCAGCTCCAATATGTCCAGCTCCGATATGACCAGCTCCGATATGACCATATGACCAGCTCCAATATGACCAGCTCCAATATGACCAGCTCCAATATGACCAGCTCCAGTATGGCCAGCTCCAGTATGACCAGCTCCAATATGACCAGCTCCAATATGACCAGCTCCAATATGTCCAGCTCCAAAATGACCAGCTCCGATATGACCAGCTCCAGTATGACCAGCTCCAATATGACCAGCTCCAATATGTCCAGCTCCAATATGACCAGCTCCGATATGACCAGCTCCAGTATGACCAGCTCCAATATGACCAGCTCCGATATGACCAGCTCCAGTATGACCAGCTCCAATATGTCCAGCTCCAATATGACCAGCTCCAATATGACCAGCTCCGATATGACCATATGACCAGCTCCAATATGACCAGCTCCAATATGACCAGCTCCAATATGACCAGCTCCAATATGTCCAGCTCCAATATGACCAGCTCCAATATGACCAGCTCCGATATGACCAGCTCCAGTATGACCAGCTCCAATATGACCAGCTCCAATATGACCAGCTCCAATATGTCCAGCTCCGATATGACCAGCTCCGATATGACCAGCTCCGATATGACCAGCTCCGATATGACCAGCTCCAATATGACCAGCTCCAATATGACCAGCTCCAATATGACCAGCTCCAATATGACCAGCTCCAATATGACCAGCTCCAACATGACCAGCTCCAATATGACCAGCTCCAATATGACCAGCTCCAATATGACCAGCTCCAATATGACCACTCCAATATGACCAGCTCCAACATGTCCAGCTCCGATATGACCAGCGCCAATATGACCAGCACCAATATGACCAGCTCCAATATGTCCAGCTCCAATATGACCAGCTCCAATATGTCCAGCTCCAATATGACCAGCTCCGACATGTCCAGCTCCGATATGACCAGCTCCAATATGGCCAGCTCCAATATGACCAGCTCCAATATGACCAGCTCCAATATGACCAGCTCCAATATGTCCAGCACCAATATGACCAGCTCCAATATGACCAGCTCCAATATGACCAGCTCCAATATGACCAGCTCCAATATGTCCAGCTCCAATATGACCAGCTCCAATATGACCAGCTCCAATATGTCCAGCTCCAATATGACCAGCTCCAACATGTCCAGCTCCGATATGACCAGCTCCAATATGTCCAGCTCCAATATGACCAGCTCCAACATGTCCAGCTCCGATATGACCAGCTCCAATATGACCAGCACCAATATGACCAGCTCCAATATGTCCAGCTCCAATATGACTAGCTCCAATATGACCAGCTCCAATATGTCCAGCTCCAATATGACCAGCTCCAACATGTCCAGCTCCGATATGACCAGATCCAATATGTCCAGCTCCAATATGACCAGCTCCAATATGACCAGCTCCAATATGACCAGCTCCAATATGTCCAGCACCAATATGACCAGCTCCAATATGTCCAGCTCCAATATGACCAGCTCCAACATGTCCAGCTCCGATATGACCAGCTCCAATATTCCAGCTCCAATATGACCAGCTCCAATATGACCAGCTCCAATATGACCAGCTCCATTATGTCCAGCTCCTATATGTCCAGCTCCAATATGTCCAGCTCCAATATGTCCAGCTCCAATATGACCAGCTCCGATATGACCAGCTCCAATATGACCAGCTCCAATATGTCCAGCTCCAATATGACCAGCTCCAATATGACCTGCTCCAATATGACCTGCTCCGATATGACCAGCTCCAATATGACCAGCTCCAATATGACCAGCTCCAATATGACCAGCTCCAATATGACCAGCTCCGATATGTTTCGGCTGATCCCCCTGCTTTGGTTATATCACCTCAGATCTACTGGGACACCATTGGTTATATAACCTCAGATCTACTAGGACACCATTGGTTATATAACCTCAGATCTACTGGGACACCATTGGTTATATAACCTCAGATCTACTGGGACACCATTGGTTATATAACCTCAGATCTACTGGGACACCATTGGTTATATAACCTCAGATCTACTAGGACACCATTGGTTATATAACCTCAGATCTACTGGGACACCATTGGTTATATAACCTCAGATCTACTGGGACACCATTGGTTATATAACCTCAGATCTACTGGGACACCATTGGTTATATAACCTCAGATCTACTGGGACACCATTGGTTATATAACCTCAGATCTACTGGGACACCATTGGTGATATAACCTCAGATCTACTGGGACACCATTGGTTATATAACCTCAGATCTACTGGGACACCATTGGTTATATAACCTCAGATCTACTGGGACACCATTGGTTATATAACCTCAGATCTACTGGGACACCATTGGTTATATAACCTCATATCTACTGGGACACCATTGGTTATATAACCTCAGATCTACTGGGACACCATTGGTGATCTCACCTCGTCACAGATAAAAGACCTGCATTACTACAGTAACCCAGTTTCCTTCAGCTCCTTGGTATTGACATGGCCGGTGTTAGAGATACTCAACACCTAAAGCCACGTGCTGTAGCCTTTAGGGAACCACCGGGTTCCAAGACTAACAATACAGGCTGAGGATTTCTTTGAGAGATGAATCATGGACGCCTCGTATTGAAGCAAGTTCATCTCAAACGCCCCGAGAGGGAGGAGAGTATAGAGTGTATTAGAAATAAACAGAGACAGGAAGTTGATTGAAGGATATCTTTAGCCTCTCCTTTCTGTCACTTAACTTTTTAAGTATAGTATAGATTCTAATTCACATTAGTCATTAGTGATTTATTCATTTTAAGTCTAACTTCACAATTAAATGCATGCTTAAACATTTAAATACATTGGCTTTTATCACGTTTTCTAATAATTACACTGTTATTTTCATTGTGTCAATCAAACTAACTCATAAATCTCCAAAGTTCTACTGTACATCTCTATTAGAGATATAACTACATCCTGAAAACACCCTCTCTAACATTCTCTCTACTACTATAGACCAGAGCCCTATATAGTGGTACTACTATAGACCAGAGCCCTATATAGTGGTACTACTATAGACCAGAGCCCTACTATAGACCAGAGCCCTATATAGTGGTACTACTATAGACCAGAGCCCTATATAGTGGTACTACTATAGACCAGAGCCCTACTATAGACCAGAGCCCTATATAGTGGTACTACTATAGACCAGAGCCCTATATAGTGGTACTACTATAGACCAGAGCCCTATATAGTGGTACTACTATAGACCAGAGCCCTATATAGTGGTACTACTATAGACCAGAGCCCTACTATAGACCAGAGCCCTATATAGTGGTACTACTATAGACCAGAGCCCTATATAGTGGTACTACTATAGACCAGAGCCCTATATAGTGGTACTACTATAGACCAGAGCACTACTATAGACCAGAGCCCTATATAGTGGCACTACTATAGACCAGAGCCCTATATAGTGGTACTACTATAGACCAGAGCCCTACTATAGACCAGAGCCCTATATAGTGGTACTACTATAGACCAGAGCCCTATATAGTGGTACTACTATAGACCAGAGCCCTATATAGTGGTACTACTATAGACCAGAGCCCTATATAGTGGTACTACTATAGACCAGAGCCCTATATAGTGGTACTACTATAGACCAGAGCCCTATTCCCTATATAGTGGTGCTACTATAGACCGTAGTGCTCTACATAGGGAATAGGGTGCTACTATAGACCGTAGTGCTCTACATAGGGAATAGGGTGCTACTATAGACCGTAGTGCTCTACATAGGGAATAGGGTGCTACTATAGACCGTAGTGCTCTACATAGGGAATAGGGTGCTACTATAGACCGTAGTGCTCTACATAGGGAATAGGGTGCTACTATAGACCGTAGTGCTCTACATAGGGAATAGGGTGCTACTATAGACCGTAGTGCTCTACATAGGGAATAGGGTGCTACTATAGACCGTAGTGCTCTACATAGGGAATAGGGTACTACTATAGACCGTAGTGCTCTACATAGGGAATGGTGTGCTACTATAGACCGTAGTGCTCTACATAGGGAATAGGGTGCTACTATAGACCGTAGTGCTCTACATAGGGAATAGGGTGCTACTATAGACCGTAGTGCTCTACATAGGGAATAGGGTGCTACTATAGACCGTAGTGCTCTACATAGGGAATATGGTACTACTATAGACCGTGGTGCTCTACATAGGGAATAGGGTACTACTATAGACCGTAGTGCTCTACATAGGGAATAGGGTGCTACTATAGACCGTAGTGCTCTACATAGGGAATAGGGTGCTACTATAGACCATAGTGCTCTACATAGGGAATAGGGTGCTACTATAGACCGTAGTGCTCTACATAGGGAATAGGGTGCTACTATAGACCGTAGTGCTCTACATAGGGAATAGGGTGCTACTATAGACCGTAGTGCTCTACATAGGGAATAGGGTGCTACTATAGACCGTAGTGCTCTACATAGGGAATAGGGTGCTACTATAGACCGTAGTGCTCTACATAGGGAATAGGGTGCTACTATAGACCGTAGTGCTCTACATAGGGAATAGGGTGCTACTATAGACCTTAGTGCTCTACATAGGGAATAGGGTGCTACTATAGACCGTAGTGCTCTACATAGGGAATAGGGTGCTACTATAGACCGTAGTGCTCTACATAGGGAATAGGGTACTACTATAGACCGTAGTGCTCTACATAGGGAATAGGGTGCTACTATAGACCGTAGTGCTCTACATAGGGAATAGGGTGCTACTATAGACCGTAGTGCTCTACATAGGGAATATGGTACTACTATAGACCGTGGTGCTCTACATAGGGAATAGGGTACTACTATAGACCGTAGTGCTCTACATAGGGAATAGGGTGCTACTATAGACCGTAGTGCTCTACATAGGGAATAGGGTGCTACTATAGACCGTAGTGCTCTACATAGGGAATAGGGTGCTACTATAGACCGTAGTGCTCTACATAGGGAATAGGGTGCTACTATAGACCGTAGTGCTCTACATAGGGAATAGGGTGCTACTATAGACCGTAGTGCTCTACATAGGGAATAGGGTGCTACTATAGACCGTAGTGCTCTACATAGGGAATAGGGTGCTACTATAGACCGTAGTGCTCTACATAGGGAATAGGGTACTACTATAGACCGTAGTGCTCTACATAGGGAATAGGGTGCTACTATAGACCGTAGTGCTCTACATAGGGAATAGGGTACTACTATAGACCGTAGTGCTCTACATAGGGAATAGGGTGCTACTATAGACCGTAGTGCTCTACATAGGGAATAGGGTGCTACTATAGACCGTAGTGCTCTACATAGGGAATAGGGTGCTACTATAGACCGTAGTGCTCTACATAGGGAATAGGGTGCTACTATAGACCGTAGTGCTCTACATAGGGAATAGGGTGCTACTATAGACCGTAGTGCTCTACATAGGGAATAGGGTGCTACTATAGACCGTAGTGCTCTACATAGGGAATAGGGTGCTACTATAGACCGTAGTGCTCTACATAGGGAATAGGGTACTACTATAGACCGTAGTGCTCTACATAGGGAATAGGGTACTACTATAGACCGTAGTGCTCTACATAGGGAATAGGGTGCTATTATAGACCGTAGTGCTCTACATAGGGAATAGGGTGCTACAATAGACCGTAGTGCTCTACATAGGGAATAGGGTACCAGGTAGGACACTGCCTGATGTCTCCGTGATCTTAGATCCAGCCGTTAACTAACAGACATCGATGATCCAGTCTACAGGCTAAACTGAACGAGACAGTGTTTGTTCTCTCAGGTCATAAAGCAGTAGAGGAATGAATGAGAGGAGGAGAGAGAGATCGGTCCGGGGGTTGAAGTTGCATTGTGTTTCTGCTTGTAAAAAAAAGCTATTTTCGAGACCGGTTCCTCCTGGAGTGCTGGTCGGTCCCCTGGGGGTCGAGGGAGACAAACAGGAGCAGATGTTATTGGCTGTGTGTAGGGGAGTGAGGGTGTGTGTGTGTGTGTGTGCGTGTGTGTGTGCGTGTGTGTGTGCGTGTGTGTGTGTGTGCATGTACGTGTGTGTGTGTGTGTGTGTGTGTGTGTGTGTGTGTGTGTGTGTGTGTGTGTGTGTGTGTGTGTGTGTGTGTGTGTGTGTGTGTGTGTGTGTGTGTGTGTGTGTGTGTGTGTGTGCTTCATTGCTTGCTGTTTGGGGTTTTAGGCTGGGTTTCTGTATAGCACTTTGTGTCATCAGCTGATGTATACATGTTATTGATTGATTGTGTGTGTGTGCTGGGGTGTGGGGGCTGTAATGTTAAGTGCGGTTGACAGGTATTTTATTGTACTAGACTCTAACTACCATGGACTAATGGAAAGGTGTCCTCTTCTGATAGGAGACTGGGGGTTAGAGTTTTCCTCTTCTGATAGGAGACTGGGGGTTAGAGGTTTCCTCTTCTGATAGGAGACTGGAGGTTAGAGGTTCCCTCTTCTGATAGGAGACTGGGGGTTAGAGGTTTCCTCTTCTGATAGGAGACTGGGGGTTAGAGGTTTCCTCTTCTGATAGGAGACTGGGGGTTAGAGGTTTCCTCTTCTGATAGGAGACTGGGGGTTAGAGGTTTCCTCTTCTGATAGGAGACTGGGGGTTAGAGGTTTCCTCTTCTGATAGGAGACTGGGGGTTAGAGGTTTCCTCTTCTGATAGGAGACTGGGGGTTAGAGGTTTCCTCTTCTGATAGGAGACTGGGGGTTAGAGGTTTCCTCTTCTGATAGGAGACTGGGGGTTAGAGGTTTCCTCTTCTGATAGGAGACTGGGGGTTAGAGGTTTCCTCTTCTGATAGGAGACTGGGGGTTAGAGGTTTCCTCTTCTGATAGGAGACTGGGGGTTAGAGGTTTCCTCTTCTGATAGGAGACTGGGGGTTAGAGGTTTCCTCTTCTGATAGGAGACTGGGGGTTAGAGGTTTCCTCTTCTGATAGGAGACTGGGGGTTAGAGGTGTCCTCTTCTGATAGGAGACTGGGGGTTAAAGGTTTCCTCTTCTGATAGGAGACTGGGGGTTAGAGGTTTCCTCTTCTGATAGGAGACTGGGGGTTAGAGGTTAGAGGTTTCCTCTTCTGATAGGAGACTGGGGGTTAGAGGTTTCCTCTTCTGATAGGAGACTGGGGGTTAGAGGTTTCCTCTTCTGATAGGAGACTGGGGGTTAGAGGTTTCCTCTTCTGATAGGAGACTGGGGGTTAGAGGTTTCCTCTTCTGATAGGAGACTGGGGGTTAGAGGTTTCCTCTTCTGATAGGAGACTGGAGGTTAGAGGTTTCCTCTTCTGATAGGAGACTGGGGGTTAGAGGTTTCCTCTTCTGATAGGAGACTGGGGGTTAGAGGTTTCCTCTTCTGATAGGAGACTGGGGTTAGAGGTTTCCTCTTCTGATAGGAGACTGGGGGTTAGAGGTTTCCTCTTCTGATAGGAGACTGGGGGTTAGAGGTTTCCTCTTCTGATAGGAGACTGGGGGTTAGAGTTTTCGTCTTCTGATAGGAGACTGGGGGTTAGAGGTGTCCTCTTCTGATAGGAGACTGGGGGTTAGAGATTTCCTCTTCTGATAGGAGACTGGGGGTTAGAGGTTTCCTCTTCTGATAGGAGACTGCGGGGTTAGAGGTTTCCTCTTCTGATAGGAGACTGGGGGTTAGAGGTTTCCTCTTCTGATAGGAGACTGGGGGTTAGAGGTTTCCTCTTCTGATAGGAGACTGGGGGTTAGAGGTGTCCTCTTCTGATAGGAGACTGGGGGTTAGAGGTTTCCTCTTCTGATAGGAGACTGGGGGTTAGAGGTTTCCTCTTCTGATAGGAGACTGGGGGTTAGAGGTTTCCTCTTCTGATAGGAGACTGGGGGTTAGAGGTTTCCTCTTCTGATAGGAGACTGGAGGTTAGAGGTGTCCTCTTCTGATAGGAGACTGGGGGTTAGAGGTTTCCTCTTCTGATAGGAGACTGGGGGTTAGAGGTTTCCTCTTCTGATAGGAGACTGGGGGTTAGAGGTTTCCTCTTCTGATAGGAGACTGGGGGTTAGAGGTTAGAGGTTTCCTCTTCTGATAGGAGACTGGGGGTTAGAGGTTAGAGGTTCCCTCTTCTGATAGGAGACTGGGGGTTAGAGGTTTCCTCTTCTGATAGGAGACTGGGGGTTAGAGGTTTCCTCTTCTGATAGGAGACTGGGGGTTAGAGGTTTCCTCTTCTGATAGGAGACTGGGGGTTAGAGGTTTCCTCTTCTGATAGGAGACTGGGGGTTAGAGGTTTCCTCTTCTGATAGGAGACTGGGGGTTAGAGGTTTCCTCTTCTGATAGGAGACTGGGGGTTAGAGGTTTCCTCTTCTGATAGGAGACTGGGGGTTAGAGGTTTCCTCTTCTGATAGGAGACTGGGGGTTAGAGGTTTCCTCTTCTGATAGGAGACTGGGGGTTAGAGGTTTCCTCTTCTGATAGGAGACTGGGGGTTAGAGGTTTCCTCTTCTGATAGGAGACTGGGGGTTAGAGGTTTCCTCTTCTGATAGGAGACTGGGGGTTAGAGGTTTCCTCTTCTGATAGGAGACTGGGGGTTAGAGGTTTCCTCTTCTGATAGGAGACTGGGGGTTAGAGGTGTCCTCTTCTGATAGGAGACTGGGGGTTAAAGGTTTCCTCTTCTGATAGGAGACTGGGGGTTAGAGGTTTCCTCTTCTGATAGGAGACTGGGGGTTAGAGGTTAGAGGTTTCCTCTTCTGATAGGAGACTGGGGGTTAGAGGTTTCCTCTTCTGATAGGAGACTGGGGGTTAGAGGTTTCCTCTTCTGATAGGAGACTGGGGGTTAGAGGTTTCCTCTTCTGATAGGAGACTGGGGGTTAGAGGTTTCCTCTTCTGATAGGAGACTGGGGGTTAGAGGTTTCCTCTTCTGATAGGAGACTGGAGGTTAGAGGTTTCCTCTTCTGATAGGAGACTGGGGGTTAGAGGTTTCCTCTTCTGATAGGAGACTGGGGGTTAGAGGTTTCCTCTTCTGATAGGAGACTGGGGTTAGAGGTTTCCTCTTCTGATAGGAGACTGGGGGTTAGAGGTTTCCTCTTCTGATAGGAGACTGGGGGTTAGAGGTTTCCTCTTCTGATAGGAGACTGGGGGTTAGAGTTTTCCTCTTCTGATAGGAGACTGGGGGTTAGAGGTGTCCTCTTCTGATAGGAGACTGGGGGTTAGAGATTTCCTCTTCTGATAGGAGACTGGGGGTTAGAGGTTTCCTCTTCTGATAGGAGACTGCGGGGTTAGAGGTTTCCTCTTCTGATAGGAGACTGGGGGTTAGAGGTTTCCTCTTCTGATAGGAGACTGGGGGTTAGAGGTGTCCTCTTCTGATAGGAGACTGGGGGTTAGAGGTTTCCTCTTCTGATAGGAGACTGGGGGTTAGAGGTTTCCTCTTCTGATAGGAGACTGGGGGTTAGAGGTTTCCTCTTCTGATAGGAGACTGGGGGTTAGAGGTTTCCTCTTCTGATAGGAGACTGGAGGTTAGAGGTGTCCTCTTCTGATAGGAGACTGGGGGTTAGAGGTTTCCTCTTCTGATAGGAGACTGGGGGTTAGAGGTTTCCTCTTCTGATAGGAGACTGGGGGTTAGAGGTTTCCTCTTCTGATAGGAGACTGGGGGTTAGAGGTTAGAGGTTTCCTCTTCTGATAGGAGACTGGGGGTTAGAGGTTTCCTCTTCTGATAGGAGACTGGAGATTAGAGGTTTCCTCTTCTGATAGGAGACTGGGGTTAGAGGTTAGAGGTTTCCTCTTCTGATAGGAGACTGGGGGTTAGAGGTGTCCTCTTCTGATAGGAGACTGGAGGTTAGAGGTTTCCTCTTCTGATAGGAGACTGGAGGTTAGAGGTTTCCTCTTCTGATAGGAGACTGGAGGTTAGAGGTTTCCTCTTCTGATAGGAGACTGGGGGTTAGAGGTTTCCTCTTCTGATAGGAGACTGGGGGTTAGAGGTGTCCTCTTCTGATAGGAGACTGGAGGTTAGAGGTTTCCTCTTCTGATAGGAGACTGGAGGTTAGAGGTTTCCTCTTCTGATAGGAGACTGGGGGTTAGAGGTGTCCTCTTCTGATAGGAGACTGGGGGTTAGAGGTTTCCTCTTCTGATAGGAGACTGGGGGTTAGAGGTTTCCTCTTCTGATAGGAGACTGGGGGTTAGAGGTTTCCTCTTCTGATAGGAGACTGGAGGTTAGAGGTTTCCTCTTCTGATAGGAGACTGGGGGTTAGAGGTTTCCTCTTCTGATAGGAGACTGGGGGTTAGAGGTTTCCTCTTCTGATAGGAGACTGGAGGTTAGAGGTTTCCTCTTCTGATAGGAGACTGGGGGTTAGAGGTTTCCTCTTCTGATAGGAGACTGGGGGTTAGAGGTTTCCTCTTCTGATAGGAGACTGGGGGTTAGAGGTTTCCTCTTCTGATAGGAGACTGGGGGTTAGAGGTTAGAGGTTTCCTCTTCTGATAGGAGACTGGGGGTTAGAGGTTAGAGGTTTCCTCTTCTGATAGGAGACTGGGTTAGAGGTGTCCTCTTCTGATAGGAGACTGGGGGTTAGAGGCTTCCTCTTCTGATAGGAGACTGGGGGTTAGAGGTTTCCTCTTCTGATAGGAGACTGGAGGTTAGAGGTTTCCTCTTCTGATAGGAGACTGGGGGTTAGAGGTTAGAGGTTTCCTCTTCTGATAGGAGACTGGGGGTTAGAGGTTTCCTCTTCTGATAGGAGACTGGGGGTTAGAGGTTTCCTCTTCTGATAGGAGACTGGGGGTTAGAGGTGTCCTCTTCTGATAGGAGACTGGGGGTTAGAGGGGTCCTCTTCTGATAGGAGACTGGAGGTTAGAGGTTTCCTCTTCTGATAGGAGACTGGGGGTTAGAGGTTAGAGGTTTCCTCTTCCCTTAGGAGACTGGGGGTTAGAGGTTTCCTCTTCTGATAGGAGACTGGGGGTTAGAGGTGTCCTCTTCTGATAGGAGACTGGGGGTTAGAGGTTTCCTCTTCTGATAGGAGACTGGGGGTTAGAGGTTAGAGGTTTCCTCTTCTGATAGGAGACTGGGGTTAGAGGTGTCCTCTTCTGATTGGAGACTGGGGGTTAGAGGTTTCCTCTTCTGATAGGAGACTGGGGGTTAGAGGTTTCCTCTTCTGATAGGAGACTGGAGGTTAGAGGTTAGAGGTTTCCTCTTCTGATAGGAGACTGGGGGTTAGAGGTTTCCTCTTCTGATAGGAGACTGGGGGTTAGAGGTTTCCTCTTCTGATAGGAGACTGGGGGTTAGAGGTTTCCTCTTCTGATAGGAGACTGGGGGTTAGAGGTTAGAGGTTTCCTCTTCTGATAGGAGACTGGAGGTTAGAGGTTTCCTCTTCTGATAGGAGACTGGGGGTTAGAGGTTTCCTCTTCTGATAGGAGACTGGGGGTTAGAGGTTTCCTCTTCTGATAGGAGACTGGGGGTTAGAGGTTTCCTCTTCTGATAGGAGACTGGGGGTTAGAGGTTTCCTCTTCTGATAGGAGACTGGAGGTTAGAGGTTTCCTCTTCTGATATGAGACTGGGGGTTAGAGGTTTCCTCTTCTGATAGGAGACTGGAGGTTAGAGGTTTCCTCTTCTGATAGGAGACTGGGGGTTAGAGGTTAGAGGTTTCCTCTTCTGATAGGAGACTGGGGGTTAGAGGTTTCCTCTTCTGATAGGAGACTGGGGGTTAGAGGTGTCCTCTTCTGATAGGAGACTGGGGGTTAGAGGTTTCCTCTTCTGATAGGAGACTGGGGGTTAGAGGTTTCCTCTTCTGATAGGAGACTGGGGGTTAGAGGTGTCCTCTTCTGATAGGAGACTGGGGGTTAGAGGTTAGAGGTTTCCTCTTCTGATAGGAGACTGGGGGTTAGAGGTTTCCTCTTCTGATAGGAGACTGGGGGTTAGAGGTTTCCTCTTCTGATAGGAGACTGGGGGTTAGAGGTGTCCTCTTCTGATAGGAGACTGGGGGTTAGAGGTTTCCTCTTCTGATAGGAGACTGGGGGTTAGAGGTTTCCTCTTCTGATAGGAGACTGGGGGTTAGAGGTTTCCTCTTCTGATAGGAGACTGGGGGTTAGAGGTTTCCTCTTCTGATAGGAGACTGGAGGTTAGAGGTTAGAGGTTTCCTCTTCTGATAGGAGACTGGGGGTTAGAGGTTTCCTCTTCTGATAGGAGACTGGAGGTTAGAGGTTAGAGGTTTCCTCTTCTGATAGGAGACTGGAGGTTAGAGGTTTCCTCTTCTGATAGGAGACTGGAGGTTAGAGATTTCCTCTTCTGATAGGAGACTGGGGGTTAGAGGTTTCCTCTTCTGATAGGAGACTGGGGGTTAGAGGTGTCCTCTTCTGATAGGAGACTGGGGGTTAGAGGTTTCCTCCTCTGATAGGAGACTGGGGGTTAGAGGTTTCCTCCTCTGATAGGAGACTGGGGGTTAGAGGTTTCCTCTTCTGATAGGAGACTGGGGGTTAGAGGTTTCCTCTTCTGATAGGAGACTGGAGGTTAGAGGTTAGAGGTTTCCTCTTCTGATAGGAGACTGGAGGTTTCCTCTTCTGATAGGAGACTGGAGGTTTCCTCTTCTGATAGGAGACTGGAGGTTAGAGGTTAGAGGTTTCCTCTTCTGATAGGAGACTGGGGGTTAGAGGTTTCCTCTTCTGATAGGAGACTGGGGGTTAGAGGTTTCCTCTTCTGATAGGAGACTGGAGGTTAGAGGTGTCCTCTTCTGATAGGAGACTGGGGGTTAGAGGTTTCCTCTTCTGATAGGAGACTGAGGGTTAGAGGTTTCCTCTTCTGATAGGAGACTGGAGGTTAAAGGTATCCTCTTCTGATAGGAGACTGGGGGTTAGAGGTTTCCTCTTCTGATAGGAGACTGGGGGTTAGAGGTGTCCTCTTCTGATAGGAGACTGGGGGTTAGAGGTTAGAGGTTTCCTCTTCTGATAGGATACTGGGGGTTAGAGGTTTCCTCTTCTGATAGGAGACTGGAGGTTAGAGGTTTCCTCTTCTGATAGGAGACTGGGGGTTAGAGGTGTCCTCTTCTGATAGGAGACTGGAGGTTAGAGATTTCCTCTTCTGATAGGAGACTGGGGGTTAGAGGTTTCCTCTTCTGATAGGAGACTGGGGGTTAGAGGTTAGAGGTTTCCTCTTCTGATAGGAGACTGGGGGTTAGAGGTTTCCTCTTCTGATAGGAGACCTTGGGGTTAGAGGTTTCCTCTTCTGATAGGAGACTGGGGGTTAGAGGTTTCCTCTTCTGATAGGAGACTGGAGGTTAGAGGTTTCCTCTTCTGATAGGAGACTGGAGGTTAGAGGTTTCCTCTTCTGATAGGAGACTGGGGGTTAGAGGTTTCCTCTTCTGATAGGAGACTGGGGGTTAGAGGTTTCCTCTTCTGATAGGAGACTGGGGGTTAGAGGTTTCCTCTTCTGATAGGAGACTGGGGGTTAGAGGTTTCCTCTTCTGATAGGAGACTGGGGGTTAGAGGTTAGAGGTTTCCTCTTCTGATAGGAGACTGGGGGTTAGAGGTTTCCTCTTCTGATAGGAGACCTTGGGGTTAGAGGTTTCCTCTTCTGATAGGAGACTGGGGGTTAGAGGTTTCCTCTTCTGATAGGAGACTGGAGGTTAGAGGTTTCCTCTTCTGATAGGAGACTGGAGGTTAGAGGTTTCCTCTTCTGATAGGAGACTGGGGGTTAGAGGTTTCCTCTTCTGATAGGAGACTGGGGGTTAGAGGTTTCCTCTTCTGATAGGAGACTGGGGGTTAGAGGTTTCCTCTTCTGATAGGAGACTGGGGGTTAGAGGTTTCCTCTTCTGATAGGAGACTGGGGATTAGAGGTTTCCTCTTCTGATAGGAGACTGGGGGTTAGAGGTTTCCTCTTCTGATAGGAGACTGGAGGTTAGAGGTTTCCTCTTCTGATAGGAGACTGGGAGTTAGAGGTTTCCTCTTCTGATAGGAGACTGGGGGTTAGAGGTTTCCTCTTCTGATAGGAGACTGGGGGTTAGAGATTTCCTCTTCTGATAGGAGACTGGAGGTTAGAGGTTAGAGGTTTCCTCTTCTGATAGGAGACTGGAGGTTAGAGGTTAGAGGTTTCCTCTTCTGATAGGAGACTGGGGGTTAGAGGTTTCCTCTTCTGATAGGAGACTGGAGGTTAGAGGTTAGAGGTTTCCTCTTCTGATAGGAGACTGGGGGTTAGAGGTTTCCTCTTCTGATAGGAGACTGGGGGTTAGAGGTTTCCTCTTCTGATAGGAGACTGGAGGTTAGAGGTTTCCTCTTCTGATAGGAGACTGGGGGTTAGAGATTTCCTCTTCTGATAGGAGACTGGAGGTTAGAGGTTAGAGGTGTCCTCTTCTGATAGGAGACTGGGGGTTAGAGGTTTCCTCTTCTGATAGGAGACTGGAGGTTAGAGGTTAGAGGTTTCCTCTTCTGATAGGAGACTGGGGGTTAGAGGTGTCCTCTTCTGATAGGAGACTGGAGGTTAGAGGTTAGAGGTTTCCTCTTCTGATAGGAGACTGGGGGTTAGAGGTTTCCTCTTCTGATAGGAGACTGGAGGTTAGAGGTTTCCTCTTCTGATAGGAGACTGGGGGTTAGAGGTGTCCTCTTCTGATAGGAGACTGGAGGTTAGAGGTTAGAGGTTTCCTCTTCTGATAGGAGACTGGAGGTTAGAGGTTAGAGGTTTCCTCTTCTGATAGGAGACTGGGGGTTAGAGGTTTCCTCTTCTGATAGGAGACTGGAGGTTAGAGGTTAGAGGTTTCCTCTTCTGATAGGAGACTGGGGGTTAGAGGTTAGAGGTTTCCTCTTCTGATAGGAGACTGGGGGTTAGAGGTTAGAGGTTTCCTCTTCTGATAGGAGACTGGAGGTTAGAGGTTTCCTCTTCTGATAGGAGACTGGAGGTTAGAGGTTAGAGGTTTCCTCTTCTGATAGGAGACTGGAGGTTAGAGGTTAGAGGTTTCCTCTTCTGATAGGAGACTGGGGGTTAGAGGTTTCCTCTTCTGATAGGAGACTGGGGGTTAGAGGTATCCTCTTCTGATAGGAGACTGGAGGTTAGAGGTATCCTCTTCTGATAGGAGACTGGGGGTTAGAGGTTTCCTCTTCTGATAGGAGACTGGAGGTTAGAGGTTAGAGGTTTCCTCTTCTGATAGGAGACTGGGGGTTAGAGGTTAGAGGTTTCCTCTTCTGATAGGAGACTGGGGGTTAGAGGTTAGAGGTTTCCTCTTCTGATAGGAGACTGGAGGTTAGACGTTTCCTCTTCTGATAGGAGACTGGAGGTTAGAGGTTAGAGATTTCCTCTTCTGATAGGAGACTGGGGGTTAGAGGTGTCCTCTTCTGATAGGAGACTGGGGGTTAGAGGTTAGAGGTTTCCTCTTCTGATAGGAGACTGGGGGTTAGAGGTTTCCTCTTCTGATAGGAGACTGGAGGTTAGAGGTTAGAGGTTTCCTCTTCTGATAGGAGACTGGGGGTTAGAGGTGTCCTCTTCTGATAGGAGACTGGAGGTTAGAGGTTAGAGGTTTCCTCTTCTGATAAGAGACTGGAGGTTAGAGGTTAGAGGTTTCCTCTTCTGATAGGAGACTGGGGGTTAGAGGTTTCCTCTTCTGATAGGAGACTGGAGGTTAGAGGTTTCCTCTTCTGATAGGAGACTGGAGGTTAGAGGTTAGAGGTTTCCTCTTCTGATAGGAGACTGGAGGTTAGAGGTTAGAGGTTTCCTCTTCTGATAGGAGACTGGAGGTTAGAGGTTAGAGGTTTCCTCTTCTGATAGGAGACTGGGGGTTAGAGGTTTCCTCTTCTGATAGGAGACTGGAGGTTAGAGGTTTCCTCTTCTGATAGGAGACTGGGGGTTAGAGGTTTCCTCTTCTGATAGGAGACTGGAGGTTAGAGGTTTCCTCTTCTGATAGGAGACTGGGGGTTAGAGGTGTCCTCTTCTGATAGGAGACTGGGGGTTAGAGGTTTCCTCTTCTGATAGGAGACTGGGGGTTAGAGGTTTCCTCTTCTGATAGGAGACTGGAGGTTAGAGGTTTCCTCTTCTGATAGGAGACTGGAGGTTAGAGGTTAGAGGTTTCCTCTTCTGATAGGAGACTGGAGGTTAGAGGTTTCCTCTTCTGATAGGAGACTGGAGGTTAGAGGTTTCCTCTTCTGATAGGAGACTGGAGGTTAGAGGTTAGAGGTTTCCTCTTCTGATAGGAGACTGGAGGTTAGAGGTT
Source organism: Salvelinus alpinus (assembly GCF_045679555.1). NCBI lineage: Eukaryota > Metazoa > Chordata > Actinopteri > Salmoniformes > Salmonidae > Salvelinus > Salvelinus alpinus. The sequence continues at coordinate 10,591,849 of NC_092090.1, read as the reverse complement.
TCCTCTTCTGATAGGAGACTGGAGGTTAGAGGTTAGAGGTTTCCTCTTCTGATAGGAGACTGGGGGTTAGAGGTTTCCTCTTCTGATAGGAGACTGGAGGTTAGAGGTTTCCTCTTCTGATAGGAGACTGGAGGTTAGAGGTTTCCTCTTCTGATAGGAGACTGGGGGTTAGAGGTTTCCTCTTCTGATAGGAGACTGGGGGTTAGAGGTTTCCTCTTCTGATAGGAGACTGGAGGTTAGAGGTTTCCTCTTCTGATAGGAGACTGGAGGTTAGAGGTTTCCTCTTCTGATAGGAGACTGGGGGTTAGAGGTTTCCTCTTCTGATAGGAGACTGGGGGTTAGAGGTGTCCTCTTCTGATAGGAGACTGGGGGTTAGAGGTTTCCTCTTCTGATAGGAGACTGGGGGTTAGAGGTTAGAGGTTTCCTCTTCTGATAGGAGACTGGGAGTTAGGGTAAGGTAGCAGGAAGGAAGGAAGGAGCGGGGCTGCTCATTAGCTAAGTGGGCTTCCTTGTTCATAACTCCACCCTCTTTCTGTCTCTCTCTTTCCCTCTCTCTCTCTCTCTCTCTCTCTGTCTCTCTCTCTCTTGCTCTCTCTCTCTTTCTCTCTCTCTCTCTCTTTCTCGTTCTCTTTCTCTCTCTATTTCTCTCACTCACTCTCACACACACAAACACACATATTGCGTTATGCTCTGCCACTGACTGCCCATGGCAGTGATTTCTGTCGTTAGCCTAACTAGCATGCAGTGGATGGGATGTCAGTGGGGTTTGGTAGTAAACCAGGTGGAACGCTAACATGCTAATGGTGATTACAGGTGGTGGCATTGATTCAAAGATATAATATAAACAGTGTAGTTATTCCCTCCGCAAGGCAATCAAACAAGCGAAATGCCGGTACAGGAACAAAGTGGAGTCGCAATTCAACGGCTCAGACACGAGACGTATGTGGCAGGGTCTACAGTCAATCATGGATTACAAACAGAAAACCAGCCACGTCACGGACATCGACGTCACGCTTCCAGACAATCTAAACACCTTCTTTCCCGCTTTGAGGATAATACAGTGCCATTGTTGTGGCCTGCTAACATGGACTGCAACCCCCCCCCCCCCCCCCTCCTTCTCTGTGGCCAACGTGAGTAAAACATTTAAACGTGTTAACCCTCGCAAGGCTGCTGGCCCTGACTGCATCCCTAGCCGCGTCCACAGAGCATGCGCAGACCAGCTGGCTGGTATGTTTACGGACATATTCAATCGCTCCCTATCCCAGTCTGCTTCAAGATGGCCACCATTGTTCCTGTACCCAAGAAGGCAAAAATATTTCACCTCCACCTTACCGGCCACCCTAGACCCACTTCAGTTTGCATACCGCCCTAACAGGTCCACAGATGATGCAATCGCCATCACACTGTACACTGCCCTATCCCATCTGGACAAGAAGAATACCTATGTAAGAATGCTGTTCATTGACTACAGCTCAGCATTTAACACCATAGTACATCCAAGCTCATCATCAAGCTGGATGCCCTGGGTCTCAACCCCTCCCTGTGCAACTGGGTCCTGGACTTTCTGATGGGCCGCCCCCAGGTGGTGAAGGTAGGAAACAACATCTCCACTTCATTGTCCCTCAACACTGGGGCCCCACAAGGGTGCGTGCTCAGCCTCCTCCTGTACTCCCTGTTCACCCGACTGCGTGGCCATGCACGCCTCCAACTCAATCATCAAGTTTGTAGACGACACAATAGAATTGGGCTTGATTACCAACAATGACGAGACAGCCTATAGGGAGGAGGTGAGGGCACTCAGATTTTGGTGTCAGGAAAACAACCGCTCACTCAACGTCAACAAAACAATGAAGATTATCAAGGACTTTAGGAAACAGAAGAGGGAGCACCCCCCTAGTTTGTAGACGACAGAATAGTAGTTTGCTTGATTACCAACAACGACGAGACAGCCTATAGGGAGGAGGTGAGGGCACTCAGACATTCAACACCATAGTGTTACTACTTACAGTGAAATGCTTACTTACAAGTTCTTAACCAACAATGCAGTTCAAGAAATATTTACAAAATTAACTGAGGTAAAAAATATATTGAAAAGTAACACAAAAATTACATAACAATAACGAGGCTATATACAGGGGGTACCGGTACTGATTCAATGTGTGGGGTACAGGTTAGTCGAGGTAATTTGTACATGTTGGTAGGGGCTTTAAGAAGTATCATTTCTACCTCTAATATCTCTACCATTACCACTAGTATCATTTCTACCTCTAATATCTCTACCATTACCACTAGTATCATTTCTACCTCTAATATCTCTACCATTACCACTAGTATCATTTCTACCTCTAATATCTCTACCATTACCACTAGTATCATTTCTATCTCTAATATCTCTACTACCATTACCACTAGTATCATTTCTACCTCTAATATCTCTACTACCATTACCACTAGTATCATTTCTACCTCTAATATCTCTACTACCATTACCACTAGTATCATTTCTACCTCTAATATCTATACCATTACTACTAGTATCATTTCTACCTCTAATATCTCTACTACCATTACCACTAGTATCATTTCTACCTCTAATATCTATACCATTACCACTAGTATCATTTCTACCTCTAATATCTCTACCATTACCACTAGTATCATTTCTACCTCTAATATCTCTACCATTACCACTAGTATAATTTCTACCTCTAATATCTCTACCATTACCACTAGTATCATTTCTACCTCTAATATCTCTACCATTACCACTAGTATCATTTCTACCTCTAATATCTCTACCATTACCACTAGTATCATTTCTACCTCTAATATCTCTACCATTACCACTAGTATCATTTCTACCTTTAATATCTCTACCATTACCACTAGTATCATTTCTACCTCTAATATCTCTACCATTACCACTAGTATCATTTCTACCTCTAATATCTCTACCATTACCACTAGTATCATTTCTACCTCTAATATCTCTACTACCATTACCACTAGTATAATTTCTACCTCTAATATCTCTACCATTACCACTAGTATAATTTCTACCTCTAATATCTCTACTACCATTACCACTAGTATAATTTCTACCTCTAATATCTCTACCATTACCACTAGTATCATTTCTACCTCTAATATCTCTACCATTACCACTAGTATCATTTCTACCTCTAATATCTCTACCATTACCACTAGTATCATTTCTACCTCTAATATCTCTACTACCATTACCACTAGTATCATTTCTACCTCTAATATCTCTACCATTACCACTAGTATCATTTCTACCTCTAATATCTCTACTACCATTACCACTAGTATAATTTCTACCTCTAATATCTCTACCATTACCACTAGTATCATTTCTACCTCTAATATCTCTACCATTACCACTAGTATCATTTCTACCTCTAATATATCTACCATTACTACTAGTATCATTTCTACCTCTAATATCTCTACCATTACCACTAGTATAATTTATACCTCTAATATCTCTATTACCATTACCACTAGTATCATGTCTACCTCTAATATCTCTTCCATTACCACTAGTATCATTTCTACCTCTAATATCTCTACCATTACCACTAGTATCATTTCTACCTCTAATATCTCTACTACTACCATTACAACTAGTATCATGTCTACCTCTAATATCTCTACTACTACCATTACCACTAGTATCATTTCTACCTCTAATATCTCTACCAATACTACTAGTATCATGTCTACCTCTAATATCTCTACCATTACCACTAGTAGTATTTCTACCTCTAATATCTCTACTACCATTACTACTAGTATCATGTCTACCTCTAATATCTCTACTACTACCATTACCACTAGTATCATTTCTACCTCTAATATCTCTACTACTACCATTACCACTAGTATAATTTCTATCTCTAATATCTCTACTATTACCACTAGTATCATTTTACCTCTAATATCTCTACTACCATTACCACTAGTATAATTTCTACCTCTAATATCTCTACCATTACCACTAGTATCATTTCTACCTCTAATATCTCTACCATTACCACTAGTATCATTTCTACCTCTAATATCTCTACTACCATTACCACTAGTATCATTTCTACCTCTAATATCTTTACCATTACTATCATTTCTACCTCTAATATCTCTACCATTACTACTAGTATCATTTCTACCTCTAATATCTCTACCATTACCACTAGTATAATTTCTACCTCTAATATCTCTACCATTACCACTAGTATCATTTCTACCTTTAATATCTCTACTACCATTACCACTAGTATCATTTCTACCTCTAATATCTCTACCATTACCACTTGTATCATTTCTATCTCTAATATCTCTACCATTACCACTAGTATCATTTCTATCTCTAATATCTCTACCATTACCACTAGTATCATTTCTACCTTTAATATCAATTCAATTCAATTCAATTCAAGGGGCTTTATTGGCATGGGAAACATGTGTTAACATTGCCAAAGCAAGTGAGGTAGATAATACACAAAAGTGAAATAAACAATACAAATTAACAGTAAACATTACACATACAGAAGTTTCAAAACAAGAAAGACATTACAAATGTCATATTATATATATACAGTGTTGTAACAATGTACAAATGGTTAAAGCACACAAGTTAAAATAAATAAGCATAAATATGGGTTGTATTTACAATGGTGTTTGTTCTTCACTGGTTGCCCTTTTCTTGTGGCAACAGGTCACAAATCTTGCTGCTGTGATGGCACACTGTGGAATTTCACCCAGTAGATATGGGAGTTTATCAAAATTGGATTTGTTTTCAAATTCTTTGTGGATCTGTGTAATCTGAGGGAAATATGTCTCTCTAATATGGTCATACATTGGGCAGGAGGTTAGGAAGTGCAGCTCAGTTTCCACCTCATTTTGTGGGCAGTGAGCACATAGCCTGTCTTCTCTTGAGAGCCATGTCTGCCTACGGCGGCCTTTCTCAATAGCAAGGCTATGCTCACTGAGTCTGTACATAGTCAAAGCTTTCCTTAAGTTTGGGTCAGTCACAGTGGTCAGGTATTCTGCCACTGTGTACTCTCTGTTTAGGGCCAAATAGCATTCTAGTTTGCTCTGTTTTTTTGTTAATTCTTTCCAATGTGTCAAGTAATTATCTTTTTGTTTTCTCATGATTTGGTTGGGTCTAATTGTGCTGTTGTCCTGGGGCTCTGTGGGGTGTGTTTGTGTTTGTGAACAGAGCCCTAGGACCAGCTTGCTTAGGGGACTCTTCTCCAGGTTCATCTCTCTGTAGGTGATGGCTTTGTTATGGAAGGTTTGGGAATCGCTTCCTTTTAGGTGGTTGTAGAATTTAACGGCTCTTTTCTGGATTTTGATAATTAGTGGGTATCGGCCTAATTCTGCTCTGCATGCATTATTTGGTGTTCTACGTTGTACACGGAGGATATTTTTGCAGAATTCTGCATGCAGAGTCTCAATTTGGTGTTTGTCCCATTTTGTGAAATCTTGGTTGGTGAGCGGACCCCAGACCTCACAACCATAAAGGGCAATGGGCTCTATGACTGATTCAAGTATTTTTAGCCAGATCCTAATTGGTATGTTGAAATTTATGTTCCTTTTGATTGCATAGAATGCCCTTCTTGCCTTGTCTCTCAGATCGTTCACAGCTCTGTGGAAGCTACCTGTGGTGCTGATGTTTAGGCCGAGGTATGTATAGTTTTTTGTGTGCTCTAGGGCAACGGTGTCTAGATGGAATTTGTGGTCCTGGCGACTGGACCTTTTTTGGAACACCATTATTTTGGTCTTACTGAGATTTACTGTCAGGGCCCAGGTCTGACAGAATCTGTGCAGAAGATCTAGGTGCTGTTGTAGGCCCTCCTTGGTTGGTGACAGAAGCACCAGATCATCAGCAAACAGTAGACATTTGACTTCGGAATCTAGTAGGGTGAGACCGGGTGCTGCAGACTGTTCTAGTGCCCGCGCCAATTCGTTGATATATATGTTGAAGAGGGTGGGGCTTAAGCTGCATCCCTGTCTCACCCCACGACCCTGTGAGAAGAAATGTGTGTGTTTTTTGCCAATTTTAACCGCACACTTGTTGTTTGTGTACATGGATTTTATAATGTCGTATGTTTTACCCCCAACACCACTTTCCATCAATTTGTATAGCAGACCCTCATGCCAAATTGAGTCGAAGGCTTTTTTGAAATCAACAAAGCATGAGAAGACTTTGCCTTTGTTTTGGTTTGTTTGGTTGTCAATTAGGGTGTGTAGGGTGAATACATGGTCTGTTGTACGGTAATTTGGTAAAAAGCCAATTTGACATTTGCTCAGTACATTGTTTTCATTGAGGAAATGTACGAGTCTGCTGTTAATGATAATGCAGAGTATTTTCCCAAGGTTACTGTTGACGCATATTCCACGGTAGTTATTGGGGTCAAATTTGTCTCCACTTTTGTGGATTGGGGTGATCAGTCCTTGGTTCCAAATATTGGGGAAGATGCCAGAGCTAAGGACGATGTTAAAGAGTTTTAATATAGCCAATTGGAATTTGTTGTCTGTATATTTGATCATTTCATTAAGGATACCATCAACACCACAGGCCTTTTTGGGTTGGAGGGTTTTTATTTTGTCCTGTAACTCATTCAAGGTAATTGGAGAATCCAGTGGGTTCTGGTAGTCTTTAATAGTTGATTCTAGGATTTGTATTTGATCATGTATATGTTTTTGCTCTTTATTCTTTGTTATAGAGCCAAAAAGATTGGAGAAGTGGTTTACCCATACATCTCCATTTTGGATAGATAATTCTTCGTGTTGTTGTTTGTTTAGTGTTTTCCAATTTTCCCAGAATTGGTTAGAGTCTATGGATTCTTCAATTACATTGAGCTGATTTCTGACGTGCTGTTCCTTCTTTTTCCGTAGTGTATTTCTGTATTGTTTTAGTGATTCACCATAGTGAAGGCGTAGACTCAGGTTTTCCGGGTCTCTATGTTTTTGGTTGGACAGGTTTCTCAATTTCTTTCTTAGATTTTTGCATTCTTTATCAAACCATTTGTCATTGTTGTTCATTTTCTTCGGTTTTCTATTTGAGATTTTTAGATTTGATAGGGAAGCTGAGAGGTCAAATATACTGTTAAGATTTTCTACTGCCAAGTTTACACCTTCACTATTGCAGTGGAACGTTTTACCCAGGAAGTTGTCTAAAAGGGATTGAATTTGCTGTTGCCTAATTGTTTTTTGGTAGGTTTCCAAACTGCATTCCTTCCATCTATAGCATTTCTTAATGTTACTCAGTTCCTTTGGCTTTGATGCCTCATGATTGAGTATTGCTCTGTTCAAGTAGACTGTGATTTTGCTGTGGTCTGATAGGGGTGTCAGTGGGCTGACTGTGAACGCTCTGAGAGACTCTGGGTTGAGGTCAGTGATAAAGTAGTCTACAGTGCTACTGCCAAGAGATGAGCTATAGGTGTACCTACCATAGGAGTCCCCTCGAAGCCTACCATTGACTATGTACATACCCAGCGTGCGACAGAGCTGCAGGAGTTGTGACCCGTTTTTGTTGGTTATGTTGTCATAGTTGTGCCTAGGTGGGCATATGGGGGAGGGAATGCTGTCACCTCCAGGTAGGTGTTTGTCCCCCTGTGTGCTGAGGGTGTCAGGTTCCTGTCCAGTTCTGGCATTTAGGTCGCCACAGACTAATACATGTCCCTGGGCCTGGAAATGATTGATTTCCCCCTCCAGGATGGAGAAGCTGTCTTCATTAAAGTATGGGGATTCTAGTGGGGGGATATAGGTAGCACACAGGAGGACATTTTTCTCTGTTAAGATAATTTCCTTTTGAATTTCAAGCCAAATGTAAAATGTTCCTGTTTTGATTAATTTAATGGAGTGAGTTAGGTCTGCTCTATACCAAATTAGCATTCCCCCTGAGTCCCTTCCCTGTTTCACACCTGGTAGTTTGGTGGATGGGACTACCAGCTCTCTGTAACCTAGAGGGCAACCAGTGGGTCCGTCTCCTCTATACCATGTTTCTTGCAGGATGACAATGTCTGCATTACCGATTTCTTTGGTGAAGTCCGGGTTCCTGCTCTTTAGGCCAAAGGCAGATGACCTCAGACCTTGGATATTCCAGGATATTCCAGGATGATATAGTGAAGGCTTTTTGTTCCATAAAGTGTCCAATGTTGTCCAATAAAGTGTCCAATATCTCTACTACCATTACCACTAGTATCATTTCTACCTCTAATATCTCTGCCATTACCACTAGTATCATTTCTATCTCTAATATCTCTACTACCATTACCACTAGTATAATTTCTACCTTTAATATCTCTACTACCATTACCACTAGTATCATTTCTACCTCTAATATCTCTACCATTACCACTAGTATCATTTCTATCTCTAATATCTCTACCATTACCACTAGTATCATTTCTACCTTTAATATCTCTACTACCATTACCACTAGTATCATTTCTACCTCTAATATCTCTACTACCATTACCACTAGTATCATTTCTACCTCTAATATCTCTACCATTACCACTAGTATAATTTATACCTCTAATATCTCTACCATTACCACTAATATCATTTCTACCGCTAATATCTCTACCATTACCACTAGTATCATTTCTACCTCTAATATCTCTACCTACTTAAACTATAACTAAGTTATAACTAATTGTCATCCACACCATTACATCAGTACTACCACTACCATCATCACTACCATCATCACTACCATCACTACCATCATCACTACCATCGTCACTACTACCACTACCATCATCACTACCATCATCATTACTACCGCTACCATCATCACTACCATCGTCACTACTACCACTACCATCATCACTACCATCGTCACTACTACCACTACCATCATCACTACCATCGTCATTACTACTGCTACCATCATCACTACCATCACTACCATTGTCATTACTACCACTACCATCATCATTACCATCATCACTACCATCACTACCATCATCACTACCATCATCATTACTACCACTACCATCATCACTACCATCATCACTACCATCACTACCATCATCACTACCATCATCATTACCATCATCACTACCATCACTACCATCATCACTACCATCACTACCATCGTCATTACTACCACTACCATCATCACTACCATCATCAATACCATCACTACCATCATCACTACCATCACTACCATCATCACTACCATCACTACCATCATCACTACCATCATCATTACCATCATCACTACCATCACTACCATCATCACTACCATCGTCATTACTACCACTACCATCATCACTACCATCATCATTACTACCACTACCATCATCACTACCATCATCAATACCATCACTACCATCATCACTACTACCACTACCATCATCACTACTGCCATCGTCACTACTACCACTACCATCATCACTACCATCGTCACTACTACCACTACCATCATCACTACCATCGTCATTACTACCACTACCATCATCACTACCATCGTCATTACTACCACTACCATCATCACTACCATCATCATCACTACCATCATCACTACCATCGTCATTACTACCACTACCATCATCACTACCATCATCACTACCATCATCATCACTACCATCATCACTACCATCATCATTACTACCACTACCATCATCACTACCATCACTACCATCATCACTACCATCGTCACTACTACCACTACCATCATCACTACCATCATCATTACTACCACTACCATCATCACTACCATCGTCACTACTACCACTACCATCATCACTACCATCGTCACTACTACCACTACCATCATCACTACCATCGTCATTACTACTGCTACCATCATCACTACCATCACTACCATTGTCATTACTACCACTACCATCATCATTACCATCATCACTACCATCACTACCATCATCACTACCATCATCATTACTACCACTACCATCATCACTACCATCACTACCATCATCAATACCATCACTACCATCATCACTACCATCACTACCATCATCACTACTACCACTACCATCATCACTACTGCCATCGTCACTACTACCACTACCATCATCACTACCATCGTCACTACTACCACTACCATCATCACTACCATCGTCATTACTACCACTACCATCATCACTACCATCGTCATTACTACCACTACCATCATCACTACCATCATCACTACCATCATCATTACTACCATCATCACTACCATCGTCATTACTACCACTACCATCATCACTACCATCATCATCACTACCATCATCACTACCATCGTCATTACTACCACTACCATCATCACTACCATCATCACTACCATCATCATCACTACCATCATCACTACCATCATCATTACTACCACTACCATCATCACTACCATCACTACCATCATCACTATCATCACTACCATCGTCATTACTACCACTACCATCATCACTACCATCATCACTACCATCATCATTACTACCATCATCACTACCATCATCATTACTACCACTACCATCATCACTACCATCATCACTACCATCATCATTACTACCATCATCACTACCATCATCATTACTACCACTACCATCATCACTATCATCACTACCATCGTCATTACTACCACTACCATCATCACTACCATCATCACTACCATCATCATTACTACCATCATCACTACCATCATCATTACTACCACTACCATCATCACTACCATCGTCATTACTACCACTACCATCATCACTACCATCGTCACTACTACCACTACCATCATCACTACCATCATCACTACTACCATTACCATCATCACTACCATCATCACTACCATCGTCATTACTACCACTACCATCACTACCATCATCACTACTACCACTACCATCATCACTACCATCATCACTACTACCACTACCATCATCACTACCATCACTACCATCATCACTACTACCACTACCATCATCACTACCATCATCATTACCACTACCATCACTACCATCATCACTACTACCACTACCATCATCACTACCATCATCACTACCATCGTCATTACTACCACTACCATCACTACCATCATCACTACTACCACTACCATCATCACTACTACCACTACCATCATCACTACCATCACTACCATCATCACTACTACCACTACCATCATCACTACTACCACTACCATCATCACTACCATCACTACTACCACTACCATCATCACTACCATCATCACTACTACCACTACCATCATCACTACCATCATCACTACCATCATCACTACTACCACTACCATCATCACTACCATCATCACTACCATCATCATTACTACCACTACCATCATCACTACCATCGTCACTACTACCACTACCATCACTAAACTAATACTGTTACTATCACCCCTACTATGCGTACCACTACCATTTGGAATAATAATCACAATAATAATATTAATAACTAATACTACTAATAATTAAGTTACTGTTTACTATGCAGATGTTATTATTCAGTGTCCCTCAGGCTATGGCAGGTAAATACATATTTGGCTGCAAGAGGAGCCGTTGCTCTTTCGCCCATGAGTATTTTCTGTTTTTCCTCTGGGTTTAATACGTTAAAATTTGGAATAAATGTAGCAATTTCTTTGAATAATGAATATCTTGGTGAGGAATATGTCACAGTAAAGGAGAAAGTGCATCTCTGTTTCTACCTCCCGTGTTGTTCAGTGAGCACATACAGGCTCCTCTTTGGGTAGTCATGTCTTTTTTATGTCGCACGGTTTCTATTGCCAATCGGTGGTCACTCAGCCTGTACTTGGTAAGGATCTGTCTCTGCTTCGTATCTCTGACACAGTAGAGATAATCAGCCAATTCATATTCTCTGTTTTGGGTCAGATAGCAATTTGGTCGGCTTTTAGATTTTGTTTCATTTTTCCAGTGTTGTAAATATGAGTCCTTTGATTGGTTCATGATTTTGTTTATTTTGATTATTTATTTTTAAGCAGACTCTCTCTCTCTCTCTCTCTCTCTCTCGCTCGCTCTCGCTCTCTCTCTCTCTCTCTCTCTCTCTCTCTCTCTCTCATAAACACACAAAAATCCCAAATACATTTGAATACAGACTTCAATACAGAGTAAAGTAGCTGGGTCATTTCAACAGTATCTAAGCCTCCTGGAACAGAACAGGACTGAAACAAGAGGGATAATTACGGAAAGCCAGGGGCATGCTCCAATACTCAGACATCATTTACAAACCTAGCATGTGTTTAGTGAGTCCGCCAGATCAGAGGCTGTAGGGACGACCAGGGATGTTCTCTGTTTAGTGAGTCCGCCAGATCAGAGGCTGTAGGGACGACCAGGGATGTTCTCTGTTTAGTGAGTCCGCCAGATCAGAGGCTGTAGGGACGACCAGGGATGTTCTCTGTTTAGTGAGTCCGCCAGATCAGAGGCTGTAGGGACGACCAGGGATGTTCTCTGTTTAGTGAGTCCGCCAGATCAGAGGCTGTAGGGACGACCAGGGATGTTCTCTGTTTAGTGAGTCCGCCAGATCAGAGGCTGTAGGGACGACCAGGGATGTTCTCTGTTTAGTGAGTCCGCCAGATCAGAGGCTGTAGGGACGACCAGGGATGTTCTCTGTTTAGTGAGTCCGCCAGATCAGAGGCTGTAGGGACGACCAGGGATGTTCTCTGTTTAGTGAGTCCGCCAGATCAGAGGCTGTAGGGACGACCAGGGATGTTCTCTGTTTAGTGAGTCCGCCAGATCAGAGGCTGTAGGGACGACCAGGGATGTTCTCTGTTTAGTGAGTTTTCCAGATCAGAGGCTGTAGGGACGACCAGGGACGTTCTCTTGACAAGTGTGTGAATTAGACAATTTATTGTCCTGTTAAGCATTCAAAATATAACGAGTACATTTGGGTGTCAGGGAAAATGTATGGAGTAAAAAGTACATCATTTTTTATTTGGAAGTAAAAGTTGTCAATAATATATATAGTCAAGTAAAGTGCAGATACCCTAAAAACGACTTAAGTAGTACTTTACACTACTGCAGAGAGAGAGAGAGAGAGAGAGAGAGAGAGAGAGAGAGAGAGAGAGAGAGAGAGAGAGAGAGAGAGAGAGAGAGAGAGAGAGAGAGAGAGAGAGAGAGAGAGAGAGAGAGAGAGAGAGAGAGAGAGAGAGAGAGAGAGAGAGAGAGATGAAGTGTATGCATTTAGACTGAGTGTTTAATACGAGTTTGAGTACACACATGTATGCGTAACATACGCATGGTCAAGTGCATGTCTGCAGCAGTTCCACAGTCAAGGGAAAAGGTCGCATGATGCTTTGACCAGGGAACCATTGATGTTCTGTCCTGTGATGCTTTTCTGTGTAATCTACAGTATAATGGAAGCGTTCAATACCCCACGCTGCTACTGTCAGATATCACAGCCAGACCTATCTAAGATACCTCCTAGAGGGTTGATATACAATATTAATACCACACACCACTCATACATGCTCCCACACCAGTGGGGATATTTAATAAAGCCAAGAAGCCCTAATCCAAAAGTATATATTTTACATTTCACTTTTAATGAGTAGGAAAGACGATGAGACTTTTTTTTTTAAAGGACTTTCCGTCTTTAGATTTTTTCCCCCCCTTCGCCAACTCAACTTTCAACGCTTTGTTGCGGCGTGTTTTAAAACACTTCAAAGGTTTATTCAACTTTCCAAATGGATGTCGTTGGAGGTGGAGGATAGCAGAGGGAGAGGAAACGGGATCTGTTTGATGGAGGCGACAGACATCCCCCTCTAGTTACTGGTTTTGGATGTCATTGGAGGATAGCAGAGGGAGAGGAAACGGGATCTGTTTGGATGTCGTTGGAGGATAGCAGAGGGGGAGGAAACAGGATCTGTTTGGATGTCGTTGGAGGATAGCAAAGGGGGAGGAAACGGGATCTGTTTGGATGTCGTTGGAGGATAGCAGAGGGGGAGGAAACAGGATCTGTTTGGATGTCGTTGGAGGATAGCAGAGGGAGGGGAAACAGGATCTGTTTGGATGTCGTTGGAGGATAGCAGAGGGGGAGGAAACGGGATCTGTTTGGATGTCGTTGGAGGATAGCAAAGGGGGAGGAAACGGGATCTGTTTGGATGTCGTTGGAGGATAGCAGAGGGGGAGGAAACAGGATCTGTTTGGATGTCGTTGGAGGATAGCAGAGGGGGAGGAAACAGGATCTGTTTGGATGTCGTTGGAGGATAGCAGAGGGGGAGGAAACGGGATCTGTTTGGATGTCGTTGGAGGATAGCAGAGGGAGAGGAAACAGGATCTGTTTGGATGTCGTTGGAGGATAGCAGAGGGGGAGGAAACGGGATCTGTTTGGATGTCGTTGGAGGATAGCAGAGGGGGAGGAAACAGGATCTGTTTGGATGTCGTTGGAGGATAGCAAAGGGGGAGGAAACGGGATCTGTTTGGATGTCGTTGGAGGATAGCAGAGGGGGAGGAAACAGGATCTGTTTGGATGTCGTTGGAGGATAGCAGAGGGGGAGGAAACAGGATCTGTTTGGATGTCGTTGGAGGATAGCAGAGGGGGAGGAAACGGGATCTGTTTGGATGTCGTTGGAGGATAGCAAAGGGGGAGGAAACGGGATCTGTTTGGATGTCGTTGGAGGATAGCAGAGGGGGAGGAAACAGGATCTGTTTGGATGTCGTTGGAGGATAGCAGAGGGGGAGGAAACAGGATCTGTTTGGATGTCGTTGGAGGATAGCAGAGGGGGAGGAAACGGGATCTGTTTGGATGTCGTTGGAGGATAGCAGAGGGGGAGGAAACAGGATCTGTTTGGATGTCGTTGGAGGATAGCAGAGGGGGAGGAAACGGGATCTGTTTGGATGTCGTTGGAGGATAGCAGAGGGGGAGGAAACAGGATCTGTTTGGATGTCATTGGAGGATAGCAGAGGGGGAGGAAACAGGATCTGTTTGGATGTCGTTGGAGGATAGCAGAGGGGGAGGAAACGGGATCTGTTTGGATGTCGTTGGAGGATAGCAGAGGGAGAGGAAACAGGATCTGTTTGGATGTCGTTGGAGGATAGCAGAGGGGGAGGAAACGGGATCTGTTTGGATGTCGTTGGAGGTGGAGGATAGCAGAGGGAGAGGAAACGGGATCTGTTTGGATGTCGTTGGAGGATAGCAGAGGGGGAGGAAACAGGATCTGTTTGGATGTCGTTGGAGGATAGCAAAGGGGGAGGAAACGGGATCTGTTTGGATGTCGTTGGGGGATAGCAGAGGGGGAGGAAACAGGATCTGTTTGGATGTCGTTGGAGGATAGCAGAGGGGGAGGAAACAGGATCTGTTTGGATGTCGTTGGAGGATAGCAGAGGGGGAGGAAACGGGATCTGTTTGGATGTCGTTGGAGGATAGCAAAGGGGGAGGAAACGGGATCTGTTTGGATGTCGTTGGAGGATAGCAGAGGGGGAGGAAACAGGATCTGTTTGGATGTCGTTGGAGGATAGCAGAGGGGGAGGAAACAGGATCTGTTTGGATGTCGTTGGAGGATAGCAGAGGGGGAGGAAACGGGATCTGTTTGGATGTCGTTGGAGGATAGCAGAGGGGGAGGAAACAGGATCTGTTTGGATGTCGTTGGAGGATAGCAGAGGGGGAGGAAACGGGATCTGTTTGGATGTCGTTGGAGGATAGCAGAGGGGGAGGAAACAGGATCTGTTTGGATGTCATTGGAGGATAGCAGAGGGGGAGGAAACAGGATCTGTTTGGATGTCGTTGGAGGATAGCAGAGGGGGAGGAAACGGGATCTGTTTGGATGTCGTTGGAGGATAGCAGAGGGAGAGGAAAAACAGGATCTGTTTGGATGTCGTTGGAGGATAGCAGAGGGGGAGGAAACGGGATCTGTTTGGATGTCGTTGGAGGTGGAGGATAGCAGAGGGAGAGGAAACGGGATCTGTTTGGATGTCGTTGGAGGATAGCAGAGTTGGGAGGAAACAGGATCTGTTTGGATGTCGTTGGAGGATAGCAGAGGGGGAGGAAACAGGATCTGTTTGGATGTCGTTGGAGGATAGCAGAGGGGGAGGAAACAGGATCTGTTTGGATGTCGTTGGAGGATAGCAGAGGGAGAGGAAACAGGATCTGTTTGGATGTCGTTGGAGGATAGCAGAGGGGGAGGAAACGGGATCTGTTTGGATGTCGTTGGAGGTGGAGGATAGCAGAGGGAGAGGAAACGGGATCTGTTTGGATGTCGTTGGAGGATAGCAGAGGGGGAGGAAACAGGATCTGTTTGGATGTCGTTGGAGGATAGCAGAGGGGGAGGAAACAGGATCTGTTTGGATGTCGTTGGAGGATAGCAGAGGGGGAGGAAACAGGATCTGTTTGGATGTCGTTGGAGGATAGCAGAGGGAGAGGAAACAGGATCTGTTTGGATGTCGTTGGAGGATAGCAGAGGGGGAGGAAACAGGATCTGTTTGGATGTCGTTGGAGGTGGAGGATAGCAGAGGGAGAGGAAACGGGATCTGTTTGGATGTCGTTGGAGGATAGCAGAGGGGGAGGAAACAGGATCTGTTTGGATGTCGTTGGAGGATAGCAGAGGGGGAGGAAACAGGATCTGTTTGGATGTCGTTGGAGGATAGCAGAGGGGGAGGAAACAGGATCTGTTTGGATGTCGTTGGAGGATAGCAGAGGGAGAGGAAACAGGATCTGTTTGGATGTCGTTGGAGGATAGCAGAGGGGGAGGAAACAGGATCTGTTTGGATGTCGTTGGAGGTGGAGGATAGCAGAGGGAGAGGAAACGGGATCTGTTTGGATGTCGTTGGAGGATAGCAGAGGGGGAGGAAACAGGATCTGTTTGGATGTCGTTGGAGGATAGCAGAGGGAGAGGAAACAGGATCTGTTTGGATGTCGTTGGAGGATAGCAGAGGGGGAGGAAACAGGATCTGTTTGGATGTCGTTGGAGGATAGCAGAGGGGGAGGAAACGGGATCTGTTTGGATGTCGTTGGAGGATAGCAGAGGGGGAGGAAACAGGATCTGTTTGGATGTCGTTGGAGGATAGCAGAGGGGGAGGAAACGGGATCTGTTTGGATGTCGTTGGAGGATAGCAGAGGGGGAGGAAACAGGATCTGTTTGGATGTCATTGGAGGATAGCAGAGGGGGAGGAAACAGGATCTGTTTGGATGTCGTTGGAGGATAGCAGAGGGGGAGGAAACGGGATCTGTTTGGATGTCGTTGGAGGATAACAGAGGGAGAGGAAACAGGATCTGTTTGGATGTCGTTGGAGGATAGCAGAGGGGGAGGAAACGGGATCTGTTTGGATGTCGTTGGAGGTGGAGGATAGCAGAGGGAGAGGAAACGGGATCTGTTTGGATGTCGTTGGAGGATAGCAGAGGGGGAGGAAACAGGATCTGTTTGGATGTCGTTGGAGGATAGCAAAGGGGGAGGAAACGGGATCTGTTTGGATGTCGTTGGGGGATAGCAGAGGGGGAGGAAACAGGATCTGTTTGGATGTCGTTGGAGGATAGCAGAGGGGGAGGAAACAGGATCTGTTTGGATGTCGTTGGAGGATAGCAGAGGGGGAGGAAACGGGATCTGTTTGGATGTCGTTGGAGGATAGCAAAGGGGGAGGAAACGGGATCTGTTTGGATGTCGTTGGAGGATAGCAGAGGGGGAGGAAACAGGATCTGTTTGGATGTCGTTGGAGGATAGCAGAGGGGGAGGAAACAGGATCTGTTTGGATGTCGTTGGAGGATAGCAGAGGGGGAGGAAACGGGATCTGTTTGGATGTCGTTGGAGGATAGCAGAGGGGGAGGAAACAGGATCTGTTTGGATGTCGTTGGAGGATAGCAGAGGGGGAGGAAACGGGATCTGTTTGGATGTCGTTGGAGGATAGCAGAGGGGGAGGAAACAGGATCTGTTTGGATGTCATTGGAGGATAGCAGAGGGGGAGGAAACAGGATCTGTTTGGATGTCGTTGGAGGATAGCAGAGGGGGAGGAAACGGGATCTGTTTGGATGTCGTTGGAGGATAGCAGAGGGAGAGGAAAAACAGGATCTGTTTGGATGTCGTTGGAGGATAGCAGAGGGGGAGGAAACGGGATCTGTTTGGATGTCGTTGGAGGTGGAGGATAACAGAGGGAGAGGAAACGGGATCTGTTTGGATGTCGTTGGAGGATAGCAGAGGGGGAGGAAACAGGATCTGTTTGGATGTCGTTGGAGGATAGCAGAGGGGGAGGAAACAGGATCTGTTTGGATGTCGTTGGAGGATAGCAGAGGGGGAGGAAACAGGATCTGTTTGGATGTCGTTGGAGGATAGCAGAGGGAGAGGAAACAGGATCTGTTTGGATGTCGTTGGAGGATAGCAGAGGGGGAGGAAACAGGATCTGTTTGGATGTCGTTGGAGGTGGAGGATAGCAGAGGGAGAGGAAACGGGATCTGTTTGGATGTCGTTGGAGGATAGCAGAGGGGGAGGAAACAGGATCTGTTTGGATGTCGTTGGAGGTGGAGGATAGCAGAGGGAGAGGAACCGGGATCTGTTTGGATGTCGTTGGAGGATAGCAGAGGGGGAGGAAACAGGATCTGTTTGGATGTCGTTGGAGGATAGCAGAGGGGGAGGAAACAGGATCTGTTTGGATGTCGTTGGAGGATAGCAGAGGGGGAGGAAACAGGATCTGTTTGGATGTCGTTGGAGGATAGCAGAGGGAGAGGAAACAGGATCTGTTTGGATGTCGTTGGAGGATAGCAGAGGGGGAGGAAACAGGATCTGTTTGGATGTCGTTGGAGGTGGAGGATAGCAGAGGGAGAGGAAACGGGATCTGTTTGGATGTCGTTGGAGGATAGCAGAGGGGGAGGAAACAGGATCTGTTTGGATGTCGTTGGAGGATAGCAGAGGGGGAGGAAACAGGATCTGTTTGGATGTCGTTGGAGGATAGCAGAGGGGGAGGAAACAGGATCTGTTTGGATGTCGTTGGAGGATAGCAGAGGGAGAGGAAACAGGATCTGTTTGGATGTCGTTGGAGGATAGCAGAGGGGGAGGAAACAGGATCTGTTTGGATGTCGTTGGAGGTGGAGGATAGCAGAGGGAGAGGAAACGGGATCTGTTTGGATGTCGTTGGAGGATAGCAGAGGGGGAGGAAACAGGATCTGTTTGGATGTCGTTGGAGGATAGCAGAGGGGGAGGAAACAGGATCTGTTTGGATGTCGTTGGAGGATAGCAGAGGGGGAGGAAACAGGATCTGTTTGGATGTCTTTGTCGTTGGAGGATAGCAGAGGGGGAGGAAACGGGATCTGTTTGGATGTCGTTGGAGGATAGCAGAGGGAGAGGAAACGGGATCTGTTTGGATGTCGTTGGAGGTGGAGGATAGCAGAGGGAGAGGAAACGGGATCTGTTTGGATGTCGTTGGAGGTGGAGGATAGCAGAGGGAGAGGAAACGGGATCTGTTTTGATGTCGTTGGAGGATAGCAGAGGGGGAGGAAACGGGATCTGTTTTGATGTCGTTGGAGGATAGCAGAGGGAGAGGAAACGGGATCTGTTTTGATGTCGTTGGAGGATAGCAGAGGGAGAGGAAACGGGATCTGTTTGATGGAGGCGACAGACATCCCCCTCTAGTTACTGGTTTTGATCCATGTGGTGTTGGGAGGGAAGTCGCTTTTTGATAACTCTTTTAAGGAGAGCTCTTTTTATTCTTTGATTGAGAGCTTGTGTGTGTGTGTGTGTGTGTGTGTGTGTGTGTGTGTGTGTGTGTGTGTGTGTGTGTGTGTGTGTGTGTGTGTGTGTGTGTCTGAGTGTGTGTTGTGAGTGTGTCTGTGTGTCTGAGTGTGTGTGTGTGTCTGAGTGTGAGAGTGTCTGAGTGTGTGTGTGTGTGTGTGTGTGTGTGAGTGTGTGTGTGTGTGTCTGAGTGTGTGTGTGTCTGAGTGTGTGTGTGTGATGTCATAGAAGGCCCTTCTTGCCTTGTCTCAGATCGTTCACAGCTTTGTGGAAGTTACCTGTGGGGCTGATGTTTGGGCCGAGGTATGTATAGTTTTTTTGCGTGCTCTAGGGCAACGGTGTCTAGATGGAATTTGTATTTGTGGTCCTGGAGACTGGACCTTTTATGGAACACCATTATGTTTGTCTTACTGTCAGGGCCCAGGTCTGACAGAATCTGTGCAGAAGATCTAGGTGCTGCTGTAGGCCCTCCTTGGCTGGGGACAGAAGCACCAGATCATCAGCAAACAGTAGACATTTAACTTCAGATTCTAGTAGGGTGAGGCCGGGTGCTGCAGACTGTTCTAGTGCCCTCGCCAATTGGTTGATATATATGTTGAAGAGGGTGGGGCTTATTTATTTTGTATTTTTTTATTTAACCTTTATTTAACTAGGCAAGTCAGTTAAGAACAAATTCTTACTTACAATGACAGCCTACCCCGGCCAAACCCGGACGAAGCTGGGCCAATTGTGCACCGCACTATGGGACTCCCAATCACATTGGGACTCCCAATCACTCTCATCACAATCAGGGTCTGTAGTGACTCCTCCAGCACTGAGATACAGTGTCTTAGACCGCTGAACCAGGGTCTGTAGTGACTCCTCTAGCACTGAGATGCAGTGTCTTAGACCGCTGAACCAGGGTCTGTAGTGACTCCTCTAGCACTGAGATGCAGTGTCTTAGACCGCTGAACCAGGGTCTGTAGTGACTCCTCTAGCACTGAGATGCAGTGTCTTAGACCGCTGAACCAGGGTCTGTAGTGACTCCTCTAGCACTGAGATGCAGTGTCTTAGACCGCTGAACCAGGGTCTGTAGTGACTCCTCTAGCACTGAGATGCAGTGTCTTAGACCGCTGAACCAGGGTCTGTAGTGACTCCTCTAGCACTGAGATGCAGTGTCTTAGACCGCTGAACCAGGGTCTGTAGTGACTCCTCTAGCGCTGAGATGCAGTGCCTTAGACTGCTGAACCAGGGTCTGTAGTGACTCCTCTAGCACTGAGATGCAGTGTCTTAGACCGCTGAACCAGGGTCTGTAGTGACTCCTCTAGCACTGAGATGCAGTGTCTTAGACCGCTGAACCAGGGTCTGTAGTGACTCCTCTAGCACTGAGATGCAGTGTCTTAGACCGCTGAACCAGGGTCTGTAGTGACGCCTCTAGCACTGAGATGCAGTGTCTTAGACCGCTGAACCAGGGTCTGTAGTGACGCCTCTAGCACTGAGATGCAGTGTGTTAGACCGCTGAACCAGGGTCTGTAGTGACGCCTCTAGCACTGAGAGGCAGTGTCTTAGACCGCTGAACCAGGGTCTGTAGTGACGCCTCCAGCACTGAGATGCAGTGTCTTAGACCGCTGAACCAGGGTCTGTAGTGACGCCTCTAGCACTGAGATGCAGTGTGTTAGACCGCTGAACCAGGGTCTGTAGTGACTCCTCTAGCACTGAGATGCAGTGTGTTAGACCGCTGAACCAGGGTCTGTAGTGACGCCTCTAGCACTGAGATGCAGTGTGTTAGACCGCTGTACCAGGGTCTGTAGTGACGCCTCTAGCACTGAGAGGCAGTGTCTTAGACCGCTGAACCAGGGTCTGTAGTGACGCCTCCAGCACTGAGATGCAGTGTCTTAGACCGCTGAACCAGGGTCTGTAGTGACGCCTCTAGCACTGAGATACAGTGTCTTAGACCGCTGAACCAGGGTCTGTAGTGACGCCTCCAGCACTGAGATGCAGTATCTTAGACCGCTGAACCAGGGTCTGTAGTGACGCCTCTAGCACTGAGATACAGTGTCTTAGACCGCTGAACCAGGGTCTGTAGTGACGCCTCCAGCACTGAGAGGCAGTGTCTTAGACCGCTGAACCAGGGTCTGTAGTGACGCCTCTAGCACTGAGATGCAGTGTGTTAGACCGCTGAACCAGGGTCTGTAGTGACGCCTCTAGCACTGAGAGGCAGTGTCTTAGACCGCTGAACCAGGGTCTGTAGTGACGCCTCCAGCACTGAGATGCAGTGTCTTAGACCGCTGAACCAGGGTCTGTAGTGACGCCTCTAGCACTGAGATGCAGTATCTTAGACCGCTGAACCAGGGTCTGTAGTGACGCCTCTAGCACTGAGATACAGTGTCTTAGACCGCTGAACCAGGGTCTGTAGTGACGCCTCCAGCACTGAGAGGCAGTGTCTTAGACCGCTGAACCAGGGTCTGTAGTAACGCCTCTAGCACTGAGATGCAGTGTCTTAGACCGCTGAACCAGGGTCTGTAGTAACGCCTCTAGCACTGAGAGGCAGGGTCTTAGACTGCTGAACCAGGGTCTGTAGTGACTCCTCCAGCACTGAGAGGCAGGGTCTTAGACCGCTGAACCAGGGTCTGTAGTGACGCCTCTAGCACTGAGAGGCAGTGTCTTAGACCGCTGAACCAGGGTCTGTAGTGACGCCTCTAGCACTGAGATGCAGGGTCTCAGACCGCTGAACCAGGGTCTGTAGTGACGCCTCTAGCACTGAGAGGCAGTGTGTTAGACCTCTGAACCAGGGTCTGTAGTGACGCCCCTCTGAACCAGGGTCTGTAGTGACGCCTCCAGCACTGAGATACAGGGTCTCAGACCGCTGCGTCACTCGGGAACCCCAGGTTACGCTGCATCCCTGTCTCACACCACGGCCCTGTGGAATGAAATGCTTTTTGCCAACTTTAACCGCACACTTGTTTGTGTACATGGATTTTATATTGCCATATGTTTCCCCCCCAACACCACTTTCCATCCATTTGTATAGCAGACCCTCGTGCCAAATTGAGTCAAAGGCTTTTTTGAAATCAACAAAGCATGAGAGGACTTTGCCTTTGTTTTGGGTTTGTTTGTTTGTCAGTTAGGGTGCGCAGGGTGAATACGTGGTCTGTTGTACGTTCATTTGCTCAGTACATTGTTTTCACTAGTCTGCTGTTAATGATAATGCAGAGGAATTTCTCAAGGTTGCTGTTGACGCATATCCCACGGTAGTTATCGGGGTCAAATTTGTCTCCACTTTTGTGGATTGGTGGTGATCAGTCCTTGGTTCCAAATATTGGGGAAGATGCCAGAGCTAAGGACGATGTTAAAGAGTTTTAATATAGCCAATTGGAATTTGTGGTCTGTATATTTGATAATTTCATTGAGGATACCATCAACACCACAAGCGTTTTTGGGTTGGAGGTTTTGTATTTTGTCCTGTAGTTCATTCCATGTAATTGGAGAATCCAGTGGGTTCTGGTAGTCTTTAATAGTTGATTCTAAGATTTGTATTTGATCATGTATATGTTTTTGCTGTTTGTTCTTTGTTATAGGGCCCAAAAGATTGGAGAAGTGGTTTACCCATACATCTCCGTGTTGGATAGATAACTCCTTGTGTTGTTTGTTTAGTGTGTTCCAATTTTCCCAGAAGTGGTTTGAGTCTATGGATTCTTCAATTACATTGAGCTGATTTCTGACGTGCTGTTCTCTCTTTTTCCGTAGTGTATTTCTGTATTGTTTTAGTGATTCGCCATAGTGAAGGTGTAGACTCAGGTTTTCTGGGTCTCTATGTTTTTGTTTGGACAGGTTTCTCAATATCTTTCTTAGATTTTTTTGCATTCTTCATCTCTCTCTCTGTCTCTCTCTCTCTCTCTCTCTCACTTTCATCTATCTCTCTCTCTCCCCTCTCTCTCTCTCTCTCTCTCTCTCTCTCTCTCTCTCGCTCTCTCTCTCTCTCTCTCTCTCTCTCTCTCTCTCTCTCTCTCTCTCTCTCTCTCTCTCTCTCTCTCTCTCTCTCTCTCTCGCTCTGTCTCTCTGTCTCTCTGTCTCTCTCTCGCTCTCGCTCTCTCTCCCTCTTATTAGTGCACCCTTCTCATCTGAGATTTATCTGATTGAAACAAACTATCTAATCCAATAATAGTTTCATGTACCACTGTTTTCAAGTCGTCCATTTTGTCTTTTGAGGCTGGTGGAATTGGTGTTTTGATCTTTGTTTTTTTGTTGATTAAACTAATTTGCCAAACTTTTTGAATGATAATGAATGTAATGAATGATAATGAATGAGAGACGAGTGCCAAAGCTGATTTATACAACCTGGGGAAATAGTACGATCTCTCTCTCTCTCTCTCTCTCTCTCTCTCTCTCTCTCTCTCTCTCTCTCTCTCTCTCTCTCTCTCTCTCTCTCTCTCTCTCTCTCTCTCTCTCTCTCTCTCTCTCTCTCTCTCTCTCTCTCTCTCTCAATTCAATTCAATTCAATTCAAGGGGCTTTATTGGCATGGGAAACATGTGTTAACATTGCCAAAGCAAGTGAGGTAGATAATATACAAAAGTCAAATAAACAATAAAAATGAACAGTAAACATTACACATACAGAAGTTTCAAAACAATAAAGACATTACAAATGTCATATTATATATATGCAGTGTTGTAACAATGTACAAATGGTTAAAGCACACAAGTTAAAATAAATAAACATAAATATGGGTTGTATTTACAATGGTGTTTGTTCTTCACTGGTTGCCCTTTTCTTGTGGCAACAGGTCACAAATCTTGCTGCTGTGATGGCACACTGTGGAATTTCACCCAGTAGATATGGGAGTTTATCAAAATTGGATTTGTTTTCGAAATCTTTGTGGATCTGTGTAATCTGAGGGAAATATGTCTCTCTAATATGGTCATACATTGGGCAGGAGGTTAGGAAGTGCAGCTCAGTTTCCACCTCATTTTGTGGGCAGTGAGCACATAGCCTGTCTTCTCTTGAGAGCCATGTCTGCCTACGGCGGATAGCAAGGCTATGCTCACTGAGTCTGTACATAGTCAAAGCTTTCCTTAAGTTTGGGTCAGTCACAGTGGTTAGGTATTCTGCCACTGTATACTCTCTGTTTAGGGCCAAATAGCATTCTAGTTTGCTCTGTTTTTTTGTTAATTCTTTCCAATGTGTCAAGTAATTATCTTTTTGTTTTCTCATGATTTGCTTGGGTCTAATTGTGCTGTTGTCCTGGGGCTCTGTGGGGTGTGTTTGTGTTTGTGAACAGAGCCCTAGGACCAGCTTGCTTAGGGGACTCTTCTCCAGGTTCATCTCTCTGTAGGTGATGGCTTTGTTATGGAAGGTTTGGGAATCGCTTCCTTTTAGGTGGTTGTAGAATTTAACGGCTCTTTTCTGGATTTTGATAATTAGTGGGTATCGGCCTAATTCTGCTCTGCGTGCATTATTTGGTGTTCTACGTTGTACACGGAGGATATTTTTGCAGAATTCTGCATGCAGAGTCTCAATTTGGTGTTTGTCCCATTTTGTGAAATCTTGGTTGGTGAGCGGACCCCAGACCTCACAACCATAAAGGGCAATGGGCTCTATGACTGATTCAAGTATTTTTAGCCAGATCCTAATTGGTATGTTGAAATTTATGTTCCTTTTGATGGCATAGAATGCCCTTCTTGCCTTGTCTCTCAGATCGTTCACAGCTCTGTGGAAGCTACCTGTGGTGCTGATGTTTAGGCCGAGGTATGTATAGTTTTTTGTGTGCTCTAGGGCAACGGCGTCTAGATGGAATTTGTGGTCCTGGCGACTGGACCTTTTTTGGAACACCATTATTTTGGTCTTACTGAGATTTACTGTCAGGGCCCAGGTCTGACAGAATCTGTGCAGAAGATCTAGGTGCTGCTGTAGGCCCTCCTTGGTTGGTGACAGAAGCACCAGATCATCAGCAAACAGTAGACATTTGACTTCGGATTCTAGTAGGGTGAGACCGGGTGCTGCAGACTGTTCTAGTGCCCGCGCCAATTCGTTGATATATATGTTGAAGAGGGTGGGGCTTAAGCTGCATCCCTGTCTCACCCCACGACCCTGTGTGAAGAAATGTGTGTGTTTTTTGCCAATTTTAACCGCACACTTGTTGTTTGTGTACATGGATTTTATAATGTCGTATGTTTTACCCCCAACACCACTTTCCATCAATTTGTATAGCAGACCCTCATGCCAAATTGAGTCGAAGGCTTTTTTGAAATCAACAAAGCATGAGAAGACTTTGCCTTTGTTTTGGTTTGTTTGGTTGTCAATTAGGGTGTGTAGGGTGAATACATGGTCTGTTGTACGGTAATTTGGTAAAAAGCCAATTTGACATTTGCTCAGTACATTGTTTTCATTGAGGAAATGTACGAGTCTGCTGTTAATGATAATGCAGAGTATTTTCCCAAGGTTACTGTTGACGCATCTCTTTTTCTCCTCGTGTTCTTCTCTCGTTTCCTGCTCCCCTTCTCCCTCAAACTAATTCCTCAATGAGATTGTGACACAATGTGATGTATAGCTATATACTGTATATATAGTACTGTAGGGTAACCAGCCCTGACATGTAAGGAGTTACAGAACACATTTTTTGCACAATAGGTTGTAAGCAGTTTATAAACAGTCCTTCAAATCATGTGTACATTATTGTCCATGTTGTAGCCCTCTGGAACATATTCTAAAAGTCTGTGTTCTCCCTCCCTCCTCTCTCCTCCCTCCCTGCCCCCCATCCCTCCCTTCCCCTCACTCCCTGCCCCCCATCCATCCCTCCCTCCCTCCCTCCCCCATCCCTCCCTCCCTCCCTCCTCCCTCCTCTCTCCTCCCTCCCTGCCCCCCTCCCTCCCCCATCCCTCCCTCCCTCCCCATCCCTCCCTCCCCATCCCTCCCTCCCTCCCCCCTCTCTCCCTGCTCTCTCTCTCTATGCTAATACCACCTGCTGATTCTAATCAGTGTCCAGTCTTCCCTGTGTCTCCTCTGTCTCCATACTGGATGTTGTTGTTCCTTAGATAAGAACTCAGTCTCTGCATCCCCAAGGGCATCCTATTCCTCTATAGTGCACTGCTATGTAACACTTTCCATGACCAAGTCAACACAAATGTTAATGGCATTGAATCAGACTCCTCATATAAATGACTCACGTTATGGACACATTTGGACTGCTCACCACTTAATAAGGCCTAATTATCAGTGTGTGTGTGTGTGTGTGTGTGTGTGTGTTTCTGTGTGTGTAACACCTCTCCTCTCCCCCATACAGCTCAGTGTTCAGTAGAATGTGCCCACGGTGTGTGTGTGTGTGTGTGTGTGTGTCTGTGTGTGTGTGTGTGTTTCTGTGTGTGTAACACCTCTCCTCTCCCCCATACAGCTCAGTGTTCAGTAGAATGTGCCCACGGTGTGTGTGTGTGTGTGTGTGTGTGTGTGTGTGTGTGTGTGTGTGTGTTTCTGTGTGTGTAACACCTCTCCTCTCCCCCATACAGCTCAGTGTTCAGTAGAATGTGCCCACGGTCGGTGTGTGTCTCCTGATACCTGTCAGTGTGAACCGGGCTGGGGAGGAGTGGACTGCTCTAGTGGTGAGTCTGCTGTAACACACACACACACACACACACACACACACACACACACACACACACACACACACACACACACACACACACACACACACACACACACACACACACACACACACACACACACACACACACACACACACACACACACACACACTCTCTCTCTCTCTGTCAAGTCAAACAGATCCTCCAGCTCTATGACCTTCTGAGTTATTGCCTCCTCTGGTCTCTATGGTTTACCTCTTTATGACTGAGAGAGACCAAGGCAGTCGGCAGAGCAGGAAGTCAATCTACCGTCAGTTATAATGAAATACAGGGGCTGTGGTCAGGAGAGAGGAAGTGAGATCAATCTACCATCAGTTATAATAGAATAGAGGGGCTGTGGTCAGGAGGCAGGAAGTGAGGTCAATGTACCGTCAGTTATAATAGAGGGGCTGTGGTCAGGAGGGAGGAAGTGAGGTCAATCTACCGTCAGTTATAATAGAATAGAGGGGCTGTGGTCAGGAGGCAGGAAGTGAAGTCAATCTACCGTCAGTTATAATAGAGGGGCTGTGGTCAGGAGGGAGGAAGTGAGGTCAATCTACCGTCAGTTATAATAGAATAGAGGGGCTGTGGTCAGGAGGCAGGAAGTGAGGTCAATCTACCGTCAGTTATAATAGAATAGAGGGGCTGTGGTCAGGAGGCAGGAAGTGAGGTCAATCTACCGTCAGTTATAATAGAGGGGCTGTGGTCAGGAGGCAGGAAGTGAGGTCAATCTACCGTCAGTTATAATAGAATAGAGGGGCTGTGGTCAGGAGGCAGGAAGTGAGGTCAATCTACCGTCAGTTATAATAGAGGGGCTGTGGTCAGGAGGCAGGAAGTGAGGTCAATCTACCGTCAGTTATAATAGAATAGAGGGGCTGTGGTCAGGAGACAGGAAGTGAGGTCAATCTACCGTCAGTTATAATAGAGATGCTGTGATCAGGAGACAGGAAGTGAGTTCAATCTACCGTCAGTTATAATATAATAGAGGGGCTGTGGTCAGGAGGCAGGAAGTGAGGTCAATATACCATCAGTTATAATAGAATAGAGGGGCTGTGGTCAGGAGGCAGGAAGTGAGGTCAATATACCATCAGTTATAATAGAATAGAGGTGCTGTGGTCAGGAGACAGGAAGTGAGGTCAATATACCATCAGTTATAATAGAATAGAGGTGCTGTGGTCAGGAGACAGGAAGTGAGGTCAATCTACCGTCAGTTATAATAGAGGGGCTGTGGTCAGGAGACAGGAAGTGAGGTCAATATACCGTCAGTTATAATAGAATAGAGGGGCTGTGGTCAGGAGGGAGGAAGTGAGGTCAATATACCGTCAGTTATAATAGAATAGAGGGGCTGTGGTCAGGAGGGAGGAAGTGAGGTCAATATACCGTCAGTTATAATAGAATAGAGGGGCTGTGGTCAGGAGGGAGGAAGTGAGATATTGACTGGTCTGTATTGATTCAGTTAAAGGAGTGCAGAGAGAGGGAGGGAAGTGGACATAGAGGTAAACAGAGTCTGTCTAACTGTCCCTTTCTCTGTAATAAATAGGGATGCCTCTCCTCACTCCCTCTCTCTCTCTCTCTCTTTCTCCTCTCTCTTTCTCCTCTCTATCTCTCCTCTCTCTCCTCTCTCTTCTCTATCTCTTTCTTTCTCCTCTCCTCTCATTCATCTCTCTATCTCTCCTCTCTCTCTCTCTCTCTCTCTCTCTCTCTCTCTCTCTCTCTCTTTCTTTCTCCTCTCTCTTTCTCCTCTCTATCTCTCCTCTCTCTCCTCTCTCTTCTCTCTCTCTTTCTTTCTCCTCTCCTCTCATTCATCTCTCTATCTCTCCTCTCTCTCTCTCTCTCTCTTTCTTTCTCCTCTCTATCTCTCCTCTCTCTCTCCACCCCCCAACCCCAGTTCATTATTGGAGCAGAATCTTCCCCTGACACTTTTCTATCCAACACCTGGTCATCTCTGATTTCTGATGCCTTATGACAGACTCATTCTACAGTAGTTCACCTGTAATGTACCTGCCCCAACATGTTTCCTTATGATTACAGAGTAATGTAATCTAACATGTGATGGATTCAGCCTGCTCAATTGATTACAGAGTAATGTGATCTAACATGTGATGGATACAGCCTGCTCAATTGATTACAGAGTAATGTAATCTAACATGTAATGGATTCAGCCTGCTCAATTGATTACAGAGTAATGTAATCTAACATGTGATATATACAGCCTGCTCAGCTGATTACAGAGTAATATAATCTAACATGTGATGGATTCAGCCTGCTCAATTGATTACAGAGTAATGTAATCTAACATGTGATGGATACAGCCTGCTCAGCTGATTACAGAGTAATGTAATCTAACATGTGATGGATACAGCCTGCTCAATTGATTACAGAGTAATGTAATCTAACATGTGATGGATTCAGCCTGCTCAATTGATTACAGAGTAATGTAATCTAACATGTGATGGATACAGCCTGCTCAATTGATTACAGAGTAATGTAATCTAACATGTGATGTATACAGCCTGCTCAGCTGATTACAGAGTAATGTAATCTAACATGTGATGGATTCAGCCTGCTCAATTGATTACAGAGTAATGTAATCTAACATGTGATGGATACAGCCTGCTCAGTTGATTACAGAGTAATCTAATCTAACATGTGATGTATACAGCCTGCTCAGCTGATTACAGAGTAATGTAATCTAACATGTGATGGATTCAGCCTGCTCAATTGATTACAGAGTAATGTAATCTAACATGTGATGGATTCAGCCTGCTCAATAGATTACAGAGTAATCTAATCTAACATGTGATGTATACAGCCTGCTCAGCTGATTACAGAGTAATGTAATCTAACATGTGATGGATTCAGCCTGCTCAATTGATTACAGAGTAATGTAATCTAACATGTGATGGATTCAGCCTGCTCAATTGATTACAGAGTAATGTAATCTAACATGTGATGGATTCAGCCTGCTCAATTGATTACAGAGTAATGTGATCTAACATGTGATGGATTCAGCCTGCTCAATAGATTACAGAGTAATGTGATCTAACATGTGATGGATTCAGCCTGCTCAATTGATTACAGAGTAATGTGATCTAACATGTGATGGATTCAGCCTGCTCAATAGATTACAGAGTAATGTGATCTAACATGTGATGGATTCAGCCTGCTCAATTGATTACAGAGTAATGTATTCTAACATGTGATGGATACAGCCTGCTCAATTGATTACAGAGTAATGTAATCTAACATGTGATGGATTCAGCCTGCTCAATTGATTACAGAGTAATGTGATCTAACATGTGATGGATTCGGCCTGCTCAATTGATTACAGAGTAATGTGATCTAACATGTGATGGATACAGCCTGCTCAATTGATTACAGAGTAATGTGATCTAACATGTGATGGATTCAGCCTGCTCAATTGATTACAGAGTAATGTGATCTAACATGTGATGGATTCAGCCTGCTCAATAGATTACAGAGTAATGTAATCTAACATGTGATGGATTCAGCCTGCTCAATAGATTACAGAGTAATGTAATCTAACATGTGATGGATTCAGCCTGCTCAATTGATTACAGAGTAATGTGATCTAACATGTGATGGATTCAGCCTGCTCAATAGATTACAGAGTAATGTGATCTAACATGTGATGGATTCAGCCTGCTCAATAGATTACAGAGTAATGTGATCTAACATGTGATGGATTCAGCCTGCTCAATTGATTACAGAGTAATGTGATCTAACATGTGATGGATTCAGCCTGCTCAATAGATTACAGAGTAATGTGATCTAACATGTGATGGATTCAGCCTGCTCAATAGATTACAGAGTAATGTGATCTAACATGTGATGGATTCAGCCTGCTCAATTGATTACAGAGTAATGTGATCTAACATGTGATGGATTCAGCCTGCTCAGCTGATTACAGAGTAATGTGATCTAACATGTGATGGATTCAGCCTGCTCAATAGATTACAGAGGCATTTGTCATTTCCCAGGAAAAACATATTTGCTGCAAAGTTACCACAGTGAAAGTACTGTAGGAGTGTTTCATTGACGTGTGTGTACACACACACACACACACACACACACACACACACACACACACACACACACACACACACACACACACACACACAGATTGTGCTGCTGGGGAAATGAGGTGTTGGTCCATCGGTGGGGTTCCACAGAACGGGCTTCTGATGATGAGGACAGCCTACAATACAACATGAAGGGAGTAACACTGCTAATGACTAGTGATATGTTATTCCCTCTGAGTGTGTGTGCGTGTGCGTGTGCGTGTGCGTGTGTGTGTGTGTGTGCGTTTCCCTGCGTGCCTGTGTGTGTGTGAGGATAGGGGTAAAAGGGAATATGGGATTGTCCCTGGAGTGACATGGTAACTAGATTAGCTCTAGAATGGAAGTGTCCCCTGTCTTCATTCCCTAGTCCAGGAGGACTGCTGGAAATCATGAAACACTTTGTTGGTTTGCCAATCACCATGAACCGCTTCAGAAGAGAAGACACTAAGAAGGAGGAGGAGGAGGAGGATGAGGAGGATGAAAAGGAGGAGGAGGATGAGTTTGAAGCAGAGGAGGAGGAGAAGGAGGAGAAGGAGGAGGCAAAGGAGGAGGTGGAGGAGGAGGAAGAGGTGGATTAAAAGGAGGAGGAGAAGGAGGAGAAGGAGGAGGAGAATGAGGAGGAGGAGGAGGAAGATGTGGATTAAAAGGAGGAGGAAAAGGAGGAGGAGGAAGAGGTGGATTAAAAGGAGGAGGAGAAGGAGGAGGCAGAGGAGGAGAAGGAGGAGGAGGAAGAGGGGGATTAAAAGGAGGAGGAGGAGAAGGAGGAGGAGGAGGAAGAGGTGGATTAAAAGGAGGAGGAGGAGGAGGAGGAGGAAGAGGTGGATTAAAAGGAGGAGGAGGAGGCAGAGGAGGAAGAGAAGGAGGAGGAGGAGGAGAATAAATGCTACAGTAGATATTTGAGGACGTTCAAAAGGGAGAATGATATGACAGACTGCTGTCTACATTATATAAGGAAGTACAAGATACAGACCAAACTGTTTTGCCGTTCCAGATTACCATATCGTGTAGTGGCCCAACGGTTTTCATTTTTCATGAGCGTTCTGCAGTAAAACCGTGAACTGAGAGTCTCCGGTCCAACCTGCTTTCCTCCTTTGTATCTGTAGCCTGTGGACGTTAATCACTCCTCAATAATAGATCACATTGCGGTCTGGTTAAGGCTTACTGTCTGCTTCTGGTTCAGAACAGACGGAGACCACAGGCTGCCAAGCGGTCTGGTTAAGGCTTACTGTCTGCTTCTGGTTCAGAACAGACGGAGACCACAAGCTGCCAAGTGGTCTGGTCCGTAAGGAGGAACATCTCTCTCTTATGTCACTGTTTTAACCAGGTCACTGTCAAGCTCACACACACAGACCATGTATCAAAAGCATCACACACACACACACACACCACACACACACACACACACACACACACACACACACACACACACACACACACACACACACACACACACACACACACACACACACACACATTTACACTGAAGGTTGTTGGGGTTTATTTGAATGGACAACCGTTAACTACCAGGCCGGACATCTGATATGAAGGTGTTCTAGAACTCCATTAGTTGACATGGGAACCAACATCCCAGCGCCCAGTCGTCATCGTCATCGTCATCATCATTATGATACACTCATTGCATGGTTTCCATCAACAAACTCCAGTGTCACGCTCGCTGTCCTCAAACTCCTCGTCATAAATCAACCAAGGCGCAGCGTGCATGTTGTTCCACATCTTTTAATAGGAGTGAAACCTTAACAAACAGGTTAAACAGCAAAGAACGTGACGCAATCGAGGTGCACACAACCACACACGGAAAATAATAATTACCCACAACATTAGGTGGGGAAAAAGGGCTGCCTAAGTATGATTCTCAATCAGAGACAACGATAGACAGCTGTCCCTGATTGAGAACCACACCCGGCCAAAACATAGAAATACAGAAACCTAGAAAACAAAACCTAGAATACCCCCCCCCCCCCCCCCACATCACACCCTGACCTAACCAAATAGAGAAATAAAACGGCTCTGCACCTGGGAAACACTACAGCTCAAAAATGAACTTTCTTCCTAAATATTAAATTAGATGTATCAGTTGTTTTTGTAAGGAAAAGGATATGAGGTGCAGAGGGAGAGAGGGATAGGGAGAGATAAAGAAAGAGAGAGAGATAGAAAGAGAGAAAGAGAGACAGCGAGATAGAGACAGAGAGAGAGAGAGAGAGAGAGAGAGAGAGAGAGAGAGAGAGAGAGAGAGAGAGAGAGAGAGAGAGAGAGAGAGAGAGAGAGAGAGAGAGAGAGAGAGAGAGAGAACAGTGAAATGCTGAACCAACAGCCTGTCTGCCAGTGTCAGGTGGTAGCTGGGTTGAGGTAGATGAAGCTGTGTGTGTGTGTGTGTGTGTGTGTGTGTGTGTGTGTGTGTGTGTGTGTGTGTGTGTGTGTGTGTGTGTGTGTGTGTGTGTGTGTGTGTGTGTGTGTGTGTGTGTGTGTGTGTGTGTGTGTGTGTGTTGGTGCCCTGCTCCAAGACATGTAATTTATCAGAGCACACACATGGCGTCCGTTCACACACACACTCGCCCAAACAAAATGGGTGCTGTCCGGGACCTTGTTTCCCATGTAGTCGCGCTAATCACCTACACAAAAGGGTTTTCAAAGGGTTCTCCTATGGGGACAGTCGAAGAATCCTTGTAGGTTCTAGATAGCACCTTGTTTCCTAAGACTGTGAAGCTCTACTCTGCCCAGATATCTGTGTTGAAAAGACACTTTGTGGTGGAGTTTCTGTCAGTCGGCAGGTTTTCATTGACGCAGGTTTATTCGACAAAAGCAATGTCGCAACAACAAAATAGAAAATCCTTGCGCCGTGGAAACGGTAGATATAGGAGAAATGTTTTAAAGAGCGACAACATTTTCATAACCTTTGATTTTGGATTTTGACCAACTTTCCTTATATGGCGACAAATGATGACGGAAACAGTTTTCAAAATAAAAGTTTTTAACTAATAGAAACATCACAATGTGAATATATTTGTAAATATGTATATTATAGGTACTTAGTTCTATTTGTTGTATTAGTATTAGTCGTGAAGAGGGCACGACAAACCTATTCCCCCTCAGGAGACTGAAAAGATTTGGCATGGGTCCTCAGATCCTCAAAAGGGTCTACAGCTGCACCATCGAGAGCATCCTGACTGGTTGCATCACTGCCTGGTATGGCAACTACTCGGCCTCCGACCGCAAGGCACTACAGAGGGTAGTGCGTACGGCCCAGTACATCACTGTGGCCAAGCTTCCTGCCATCCAGGACCTCTATACCAGGCGGTGTCAGAGGAAGGCCCTAAAAATTGTCAAAGACTCCAGCCACCCTAGTCATAGACTGTTCTCTCTGCTACTGCACGGCAAGCGGTACCGGAGCGCCAAATCTTGGTCCAAAAGGCTTCTCAACAGCTTCTACCCCCAAGCCATAAGACTCCTGAACATCTAATCAAATGGCCACCCAGACTATTTGCATTGCCCCCCCCCTTTTACACCGCTGCTACTCTCAGTAGGTGTCATCTATGCATAGTCACTTTAACAACTCTACCTACATGTACAGTTGAAGTCGGAAGTTTACATACACCTCAGCCATATACATTTAAACTCAGTTTTTCACAATTCCTGACATTCAATCCTAGTAAAAATTCCCTGTCTTAGGTCAGTTAGGATCACCACTTTATTTTAAGAATGTGAACTGTCAGAATAATAGTAGAGAGAATGATTTATTTCAGCTTTTATTTATTTCATCACATTCCCAGAGGTTGGTGTGGTTTTTATTTTCATTTTCCTTTTCTTGTGCAAATTTAGTGGGCACCTATGGTGGGTGTCTTTTAGGACCCGTAGTTCCTGTTACAACGTTCAGTGGACACCCCCATAGGTGTCTTTAAGGACCCGTATTTCCTGTTACAACGTTCAGTGGACACCCCCATAGGTGTCTTTAAGGACCCGTAGTTCCTGTTACAACGTTCTGTGGACACCTCCATAGGTGTCTTTAAGGACCCGTAGTTCCTGTTACAACGTTCAGTGGACACCCCCATGAGTGTCTTTAAGAGCCCCTGTGAAAACCCTGTGTTGGCTGTTGTTAGTTCCCCCTTCTGTTTCAGCAACAATCGTTGTGTCTTGTTGGGGAATGTAACAAAATGGGCAGTATGTGCACACACAAACAAAAGGAGTGCACTGTGTAGGGATTAAGGTGCCAGGTCTCTGGTCAAAAGTAGTGCACTGTGTAGGGAATAGGGTGCCATATGGGATCCATGTCTCATTGTGTAACTAAATCCTAAACCCCCTGCTGGTGGTTCAAATCTGCCCTGCTGGCTTCCATCCCTGGAGGGGAATCTAGTCACGGTAGGAGGGGCTACACATTATAGATGTTCTCTCTCTCTCTCTCTCTCTCTCTCTCTCTCTCTCTCTCTCTCTCTCTCTCTCTCTCTCTCTCTCTCTCTCTCTCTCTCTCTCTCTCTCTCTCTGTGTCCCTCTCTCTCTCTCTCTCTCTCTCTCTCTCTCTCTCTCTCTCTCTCTCTCTCTCTCTCTCTCTCTCTCTCTCTCTCTCTCTCTCTCTCTCTCTCTCTCTCTTGCTCTCTCCCTCCATCCCTTTTAATCTGTCTTCCTTCTTATCTCTTGGTGCCACTCTTCTCCTCTATAAAGTCCATCCAGCCCATCACACAGTAGGAAGCCCCTCCTTCTGTGTGTGAGTTTATCTCTGCTGCTTAGCTGTTCCTGTGAGTGCAGTGTTCTCTCTCTCTCTCTCTCTCTCTCTCTCTCTCTCTCTCTCTCTCTCTCTCTCTCTCTCTCCATCCCTCTCTCCCTTTCCTTCTACCCACACATGAACAACACGGTGTCTTCCCACCGTCACGGATTGGCTATTCTACATGTTCAATTGTCTGAGAAGAACATCTCCTTTCAGCCCCCAACATTAGGAGGTCATGTAGCTTCCATCAGTGGTTCAGTGGGTGTTAGACATTAGGAGAACACATTAACAACATTCTCCATTCACTTTGATGGATTAACCAAGTAGGGACAGAAAGGTCATTCAAATGGTGTTTTGTTTGAAATGGCTTTTTTTGGGGGAAGTTCTTCTTCTCAGCGTTAGTCACCATGACGACGATGACTCATAGTGACAGAGGGTCAAGAAGCCAATGGATTAATAATGCCAGTGAATACCCTTCATCCTCTCTGTTGATGGACACGACATTGTATTCTAAATCAGTGGTTTTCACATTTCCTTTTGTTTCTGAATACAAAATGACATTTTGCTACGTCTTGTGCAAGTGATTATTAGACTGAGGCTTCCCAAGTATCCCCTGTGGATAGGCCAGGGAATTTCAGGGGTTGACGGACAGGTATCCTCTGTGGATAGACCAGGGAATTACAGGGGTTGACGGACAGGTATCCCATGTGGATAGGCCAGGGAATTACAGGGGTTGACGGACAGGTCCCCTGTGGATAGGCCAGGGAATTACAGGGGTTGACGGACAGGTCCCCTGTGGATAGACCAGGGAATTACAGGGGTTGACGGACAGGTCCCCTGTGGATAGACCAGGGAATTACAGGGGTTGACGGACAGGTCCCCTGTGGATAGACCAGGGAATTACAGGGGTTGACGGACAGGTCCCCTGTGGATAGACCAGGGAATTACAGGGGTTGACGGACAGGTCCCCTGTGGATAGACCAGGGAATTACAGGGGTTGACGGACAGGTCCCCTGTGGATAGACCAGGGAATTACAGGGGTTGACGGACAGGTATCCCCTGTGGATAGGCCAGGGTATTACAGGGGTTGACGGACAGGTCCCCTGTGGATAGACCAGGGAATTACAGGGGTTGACGGACAGGTCCCCTGTGGATAGACCAGGGAATTACAGGGGTTGACGGACAGGTATCCCCTGTGGATAGGCCAGGGAATTACAGCGGTTGACGGACAGGTCCCCTGTGGATAGACCAGGGAATTACAGGGGTTGACGGACAGGTATCCCCTGTGGATAGGCCAGGGAATTACAGGGGTTGACGGACAGGTATCCCCTGTGGATAGGCCAGGGAATTACAGCGGTTGACAGACAGTAAGCCAGTTCTGTTGGTTCTATACATAGTACTAATAAGAACATATCTCTGTTGGTAATATCCTCCTCATGGTGTGGTGTGATATCCTGGTGTTCACCCGGGTTAAACCACAACACCATAGAGATGTCACCCTCAGCTGCCCACTCTCAATGTCCTTTACTGATCCCCCATCCTCCCTGTACTCTGCCTGGAGTACCCCCTCATACTGCCCAGAGGTTCTAGCTGGAGTACCCCCTCATACTGCCCAGAGGTTCTAGCTGGAGTACCCCCTCATACCGCCCAGAGGTTCTAGCTGGAGTACCCCCTCATACCGCCCAGAGGTTCTAGCTGGAGTACCCCCTCATACTGCCCAGAGGTTCTAGCTGGAGTACCCCCCTCATACTGCCCAGAGGTTCTAGCTGGAGTACCCCCTCATACTGCCCAGAGGTTCTAGCTGGAGTACCCCCTCATACTGCCCAGAGGTTCTAGCTGGAGTACCCCCTCATACTGCCCAGAGGTTCTAGCTGGAGTACCCCCTCATACTGCCCAGAGGTTCTAGCTGGAGTACCCCCCTCATACTGCCCAGAGGTTCTGCCTGGAGTACCCCCTCATACTGCCCAGAGGTTCTAGCTGGAGTACCCCCCTCATACCGCCCAGAGGTTCTAGCTGGAGTACCCCCTCATACTGCCCAGAGGTTCTAGCTGGAGTACCCCCTCATACCGCCCAGAGGTTCTAGCTGGAGTACCCCCTCATACTGCCCAGAGGTTCTAGCTGGAGTACCCCCTCATACCGCCCAGAGGTTCTAGCTGGAGTACCCCCTCATACTGCCCAGAGGTTCTAGCTGGAGTACCCCCTCATACTGCCCAGAGGTTCTAGCTGGAGTACCCCCTCATACTGCCCAGAGGTTCTAGCTGGAGTACCCCCTCATACCGCCCAGAGGTTCTAGCTGGAGTACCCCCTCATACTGCCCAGAGGTTCTAGCTGGAGTACCCCCTCATACTGCCCAGAGGTTCTAGCTGGAGTACCCCCTCATACTGCCCAGAGGTTCTAGCTGGAGTACCCCCTCATACAGCCCAGAGGTTCTAGCTGGAGTACCCCCTCATACCGCCCAGAGGTTCTAGCTGGAGTACCCCCTCATACTGCCCAGAGGTTCTAGCTGGAGTACCCCCTCATACCGCCCAGAGGTTCTAGCTGGAGTACCCCCTCATACCGCCCAGAGGTTCTAGCTGGAGTACCCCCTCATACCGCCCAGAGGTTCTAGCTGGAGTACCCCCTCATACCGCCCAGAGGTTCTAGCTGGAGTACCCCCTCATACTGCCCAGGGGTTCTAGCTGGAGTACCCCCTCATACCGCCCAGAGGTTCTAGCTGGAGTACCCCCTCATACCGCCCAGAGGTTCTAGCTGGAGTACCCCCTCATACTGCCCAGGGGTTCTAGCTGGAGTACCCCCTCATACTGCCCAGAGGTTCTGCCTGGAGTACCCCCTCATACTGCCCAGAGGTTCTAGCTGGAGTACCCCCTCATACTGCCCAGAGGTTCTGCCTGGAGTACCCCCTCATACTGCCCAGAGGTTCTAGCTGGAGTACCCCCTCATACCGCCCAGAGGTTCTGCCTGGAGTACCCCCTCATACTGCCCAGAGGTTCTGCCTGGAGTACCCCCTCATACTGCCCAGAGGTTCTGCCTGGAGTACCCCCTCATACTGCCCAGAGGTTCTAGCTGGAGTACCCCCTCATACCGCCCAGAGGTTCTAGCTGGAGTACCCCCTCATACCGCCCAGAGGTTCTAGCTGGAGTACCCCCTCATACTGCCCAGAGGTTCTGCCTGGAGTACCCCCTCATACTGCCCAGAGGTTCTAGCTGGAGTACCCCCTCATACTGCCCAGAGGTTCTAGCTGGAGTACCCCCTCATACCGCCCAGAGGTTCTAGCTGGAGTACCCCCCTCATACCGCCCAGAGGTTCTAGCTGGAGTACCCCCTCATACTGCCCAGAGGTTCTAGCTGGAGTACCCCCCTCATACTGCCCAGAGGTTCTGCCTGGAGTACCCCCTCATACTGCCCAGAGGTTCTAGCTGGAGTACCCCCTCATACTGCCCAGAGGTTCTAGCTGGAGTACCCCCTCATACTGCCCAGAGGTTCTAGCTGGAGTACCCCCTCATACTGCCCAGAGGTTCTAGCTGGAGTACCCCCCTCATACTGCCCAGAGGTTCTAGCTGGAGTACCCCCTCATACTGCCCAGAGGTTCTAGCTGGAGTACCCCCTCATACCGCCCAGAGGTTCTAGCTGGAGTACCCCCCTCATACCGCCCAGAGGTTCTAGCTGGAGTACCCCCTCATACTGCCCAGAGGTTCTAGCTGGAGTACCCCCCTCATACTGCCCAGAGGTTCTGCCTGGAGTACCCCCTCATACTGCCCAGAGGTTCTAGCTGGAGTACCCCCTCATACTGCCCAGAGGTTCTAGCTGGAGTACCCCCTCATACTGCCCAGAGGTTCTAGCTGGAGTACCCCCTCATACTGCCCACTCTCAATGTCCTTTACTGAACCCCCATCCTCCCTTTACTCTGCCTGGAGTACCCCCTCATACTGCCCAGAGGTTCTAGCTGGAGTACCCCCTCATACTGCCCAGAGGTTCTAGCTGGAGTACCCCCTCATACCGCCCAGAGGTTCTAGCTGGAGTACCCCCTCATACCGCCCAGAGGTTCTAGCTGGAGTACCCCCTCATACCGCCCAGAGGTTCTAGCTGGAGTACCCCCTCATACTGCCCAGAGGTTCTAGCTGGAGTACCCCCTCATACTGCCCAGAGGTTCTAGCTGGAGTACCCCCTCATACTGCCCAGAGGTTCTAGCTGGAGTACCCCCTCATACTGCCCAGAGGTTCTAGCTGGAGTACCCCCTCATACTGCCCAGAGGTTCTAGCTGGAGTACCCCCTCATACTGCCCAGAGGTTCTAGCTGGAGTACCCCCTCATACTGCCCAGAGGTTCTAGCTGGAGTACCCCCTCATACTGCCCAGAGGTTCTAGCTGGAGTACCCCCTCATACCGCCCAGAGGTTCTAGCTGGAGTACCCCCTCATACCGCCCAGAGGTTCTAGCTGGAGTACCCCCTCATACTGCCCAGAGGTTCTAGCTGGAGTACCCCCTCATACCGCCCAGAGGTTCTAGCTGGAGTACCCCCTCATACTGCTCAGAGGTTCTAGTAGTCCAGGTTGGACCCCCTGTTGATAGGCCAGGTTCCCCCAGGGGTTCTAGTAGTCCAGGTTGGACCCCCTGTTTATAGGCCAGGTTCCCCAGGGGTTCTAGTAGTCCAGGTTGGACCCCCTGTTGATAGGCCAGGTTCCCCAGGGGTTCTAGTAGTCCAGGTTGGACCCCCTGTTGATAGGCCAGGTTCCCCAGGGGTTCTAGTAGTCCAGGTTGGACCCCCTGTTGATAGGCCAGGTTCCCCCAGAGGTTCTAGTAGTCCAGGTTGGACCCCCTGTTGATAGGCCAGGTTCCCCCAGGGGTTCTAGTAGTCCAGATTGGACCCCCTGTTGATAGGCCAGGTTCCCCAGGGGTTCTAGTAGTCCAGGTTGGACCCCCTGTTGATAGGCCAGGTTCCCCCAGGGGTTCTAGTAGTCCAGGTTGGACCCCCTGTTGATAGGTCAGGTTCCCCAGGGGTTCTAGTAGTCCAGGTTGGACCCCCTGTTGATAGGCCAGGTTCCCCAGGGGTTCTAGTAGTCCAGGTTGGACCCCCTGTTGATAGGCCAGGTTCCCCAGAGGTCTCCTCATTGTGTTGTTTGACCTCCTGGGGTGTTGATAATCTCCTCATTGTGTTATTTGACCTCCTGGGGTGTTGATAATCTCCTCATTGTGTTGTATGACCTCCTGGGGTGTTGTGATAATCTCATTGTGTTGTTTGACCTCCTGGGGTGTTGATAATCTCCTCATTGTGTTGTTTGACCTCCTGGGGTGTTGTGATAATCTCCTCATTGTGTTGTGTGACTTCCTGGGGTGTTGTGATAATATCCTCAT
Organism: Salvelinus alpinus; assembly: GCF_045679555.1. Classification (NCBI taxonomy): domain Eukaryota; kingdom Metazoa; phylum Chordata; class Actinopteri; order Salmoniformes; family Salmonidae; genus Salvelinus; species Salvelinus alpinus. The sequence goes on along the minus strand of NC_092090.1, from coordinate 10,550,461 downwards.
TGTGTTGTGTGACTTCCTGGGGTGTTGTGATAATCTCCTCATTGTGTTGTGTGACTTCCTGGGGTGTTGTGATAATCTCCTCATTGTGTTGTGTGACTTCCTGGGGTGTTGTGATAATATCCTCATTGTGTTGTGTGACTTCCTGGGGTGTTGTGATAATCTCCTCATTGTGTTGTGTGACTTCCTGGGGTGTTGTGATAATATCCTCATTGTGTTGTGTGACTTCCTGGGGTGTTGTGATAATCTCCTCATTGTGTTGTGTGACTTCCTGGGGTGTTGTGATAATATCCTCATTGTGTTGTTTGACCTCCTGGGGTGTTGATAATCTCCTCATTGTGTTGTATGACCTCCTGGGGTGTTGTGATAATATCCTCATTGTGTTGTTTGATCTCCTGGTGACCTTACTTAGCCAGCCTACTTTGACTTCACAGGACCATATGAACATCACCCGTGGCCCAGTTGCAATCCCAGCATGTGATTCAAGGGCATGTCACTGGGGGCCACTTATTACCCACAATTCTTTGAGGTCCGAAGAGTAAGACACGTGTCCTTCTTGATTTCCTTCCTGAATGAGAGGATTAGACACGCAGAGAAACAAGTGTTTACGTCCTCTTTACAAAACTCTCTCTCTTTGTTCCCTGCCGTCTTCCCCAGTAATCCCCTCCAGTGAAAGAGAAGAGGAGCAGAGAGAATAGAGGAGAGAGATGCATGTCTGAGAGGCAGTTACAGGGACTTTATTTCATTTACGCCGTGCAGCTCTTCAGCAGCAACACACACAGTTCCACTTGTCTTACAAGGTGATTAGTTGTACGTTAATTGGTTGAACAAATCACCGGCGGTAACGACTGTTGTGTTGTCTGAGGGAGGAGGGGAGGAGGGAGGCGAGAGGGAGGGATGAGGAGGGAGGGAGGCGAGAGGGGAGGGGAGGAGGGAGGGAGGAGGGAGGAAGGAGGAGGGAGGGAGGGAGACGAGAGGGAGGGAGGGAGACGAGAGGGAGGGAGGGAGGCGAGAGGGAGGGAGGAGGAGGGAGGGAAGCGAGAGGGGAGGAGGGAGGGAGGAAGGAGGAGGGAGGGAGGGAGGGAGGGAGGGGGGAGGGAGGGGGAGGAGGAGGGAGGGAGGGAGGAGGGGAGGAGGAGGGAGGGAGGGAGGCGAGAGGGAGGGAGGGAGGAGGAGGGAGGCGAGAGGGGAGGAGGGAGGGAGGAGGGAGGAGGGAGGAAGGAGGAGGGAGGGAGGAGGGGAGGAGGAGGGAGGGAGGGAGGGAGGGAGGGAGGGAGGGCGGGCGGGAGGGAAGGAGGGGGGAGGAGGGAGAAGGGTGCGAAGAAGGGAGGGAGGAGGGAGGAGGGGAAGAGGGAGGAGGAGGTTAATGAGGCCTAGCGGGCTGGCGTTCCACGTGACCAATCCCAACGCTCCCCATTAGCACTGTGCTCGTTAGCATAGTGGCTAAGCTAATACCTGTGGCGTATGCTAGACAGACACGCACACACAAACGTTAGGTAAGTGATAGATTTTTTTTTGCCTTCACCTCCCTTATCTCACCTCACTTGCTCACATTGTATATAGACTTATTTTTCTACTGTATTTTTGACTGTATGTTTGTTTTACTCCATGTGTAACTCTGTGTTGTTGTATGTGTCGAACTGCTTTGCTTTATCTTGGCCAGGTCGCAGTTGTAAATGAGAACTTGTTCTCAACTTGCCTACCTGGTTAAATAAAGGTGAAATAAATAAATCAAATGAAATAGTGTGGGTATAACCCAATCAGTCTGTAGTCATTCAGTGTGTTGTCCTGAGCCCATCCAGAAGCAGAATTGGTTTTATGATCAGCTGTATCATTTATTACCCCACAGGATGGAGTTATAACCAGAACTACAGGAGGGAGGGAGGGGGGAGGGAGGGAGGGAGGGAGGGAGGGAGGGAGGGAGGGAGGGAGGGAGGGAGGGACGCCACAGGATGGAGTTATAACCAGAACTACAGGAGGGAGGGAGGGGGGAGGGAGGGAGGGAGGGAGGGAGGGAGGGAGGGAGGGAGGGGGGGAGGGAGGGAGGGAGGGAGGGAGGGAGGGAGGGAGGCCACAGGATGGAGTTATAACCAGAACTACAGGAGGGAGGGAGGGAGGGAGGGAGGGAGGGAGGGAGGGAGGGAGGGAGGGAGGGAGGGAGGGAGGGAGGCCACAGGATGGAGTTATAACCAGAACTACAGGAGGGAGGGAGGGAGGGAGGGAGGCCACAGGATGGAGTTATAACCAGAACTACAGTTATACTGTCCACTTATATTAGGAATATGATTCAGCTGCTCTGTGGAGAGAGGAACACTTATATTAGGAATATGATTCAGCTGCTCTGTGGAGAGAGGAACACTTATATTAGGAATATGATTCAGCTGCTCTGTGGAGAGAGGAACACTTATATTAGGAATATGATTCAGCTGCTCTGTGGAGAGAGGAACACTTATATTAGGAATATGATTCAGCTGCTCTGTGGAGAGAGGAGCACTTATATTAGGAATATGATTCAGCTGCTCTGTGGAGAGAGGAACACTTATATTAGGAATATGATTCAGCTGCTCTGTGGAGAGAGGAACACTTATATTAGGAATATGATTCAGCTGCTCTGTGGAGAGAGGAGCACTTATATTAGGAATATGATTCAGCTGCTCTGTGGAGAGAGGAACACTTATATTAGGAATATGATTCAGCTGCTCTGTGGAGAGAGGAACACTTATATTAGGAATATGATTCAGCTGCTCTGTGGAGAGAGGAACACTTATATTAGGAATATGATTCAGCTGCTCTGTGGAGAGAGGAGAGGGGATTTATGTGGAGAGTTATATAATTAGAGAGACAGAGAGACATTTTTATTTATTTTTTATTTAACCTTTATTTAACTAGGCAAGTCAGTTAAAAACACATTCTT
>NC_092090.1:10480050-10542550 GCF_045679555.1 Salvelinus alpinus | reverse complement strand
AACAGGGTGCTGTTCAACCCTAATCAACAGGGTGCTGTTCAACCCTAATCAACAGGGTGCTGTTCAACCCTAATCAACAGGGTGCTGTTCAACTCTAATCAACAGGGTCCTGTTCAACCCTAATCAACAGGGTGATGTTCAACCCTAATCAACAGGGTCCTGTTCAACCCTAATCAACAGGGTCCTGGTCAACCCTAATCAACAGGGTGCTGTTCAACCCTAATCAACAGGGTGCTGTTCAACCCTAATCAACAGGGTGCTGTTCAATCCTAATCAACAGGGTCCTGTTCAACCCTAATCAACAGGGTGCTGTTCAACCCTAATCAACAGGGTGCTGTTCAACCCTAATCAACAGGGTGCTGTTCAATCCTAATCAACAGGGTCCTGTTCAACCCTAATCAACAGGGTGCTGTTCAACCCTAATCAACAGGGTGCTGTTCAACCCTAATCAACAGGGTGCTGTTCAACCCTAATCAACAGGGTCCTGTTCAACCCTAATCAACAGGGTGCTGTTCAACCCTAACCAACAGGGTGCTGTTCAACCCTAATCAAAAGGGTGCTGTTCAACCCTAATCAACAGGGTGCTGTTCATCCCTAATCAACAGGGTGCTGTTCAACCCTAATCAACAGGGTGCTGTTCAACCCTAATCAACAGGGTGCTGTTCAACCCTAATCAACAGGGTGCTGTTCAACCCTAATCAACAGGGTGCTGTTCAACCCTAATCAACAGGGTGCTGTTCAACTCTAATCAACAGGGTCCTGTTCAACCCTAATCAACAGGGTGATGTTCAACCCTAATCAACAGGGTCCTGTTCAACCCTAATCAACAGGGTCCTGGTCAACCCTAATCAACAGGGTGCTGTTCAACCCTAATCAACAGGGTGCTGTTCAACCCTAATCAACAGGGTGCTGTTCAATCCTAATCAACAGGGTCCTGTTCAACCCTAATCAACAGGGTGCTGTTCAACCCTAATCAACAGGGTGCTGTTCAACCCTAATCAACAGGGTGCTGTTCAACCCTAATCAACAGGGTCCTGTTCAACCCTAATCAACAGGGTGCTGTTCAACCCTAACCAACAGGGTGCTGTTCAACCCTAATCAAAAGGGTGCTGTTCAACCCTAATCAACAGGGTGCTGTTCATCCCTAATCAACAGGGTGCTGTTCAACCCTAATCAACAGGGTGCTGTTCAACTCTAATCAACAGGGTCCTGTTCAACCCTAATCAACATGGTGCTGTTCAACTCTAATCAACAGGGTGCTGTTCAACCCTAATCAACAGGGTGCTGTTCAACCCTAATCAACAGGGTGCTGTTCAACCCTAATCAACAGGGTGCTGTTCAACCCTAATCAACAGGGTGCTGTTCAACCCTAATCAACAGGGTGCTGTTAATCTCTAATCAACAGGGTGCTGTTCAACCCTAATCAACAGGGTCCTGTTCAACCCTAATCAACAGGGTGCTGTTCAACCCTAATCAACAGGGTCCTGGTCAACCCTAATCAACAGGGTGCTGTTCAACCCTAATCAACAGGATGCTGTTCAACCCTAATCAACAGGGTGCTGTTCAACCCTAATCAACAGGGTGCTGTTCAATCCTAATCAACAGGGTGATGTTCAACCCTAATCAACAGGGTGCTGTTCAACCCTAATCAACAGGGTGCTGTTCAACCCTAATCAACAGGGTCCTGTTCAACCCTAATCAACATGGTGCTGTTCAACTCTAATCAACAGGGTGCTGTTCAACCCTAATCAACAGGGTGCTGTTCAACCCTAATCAACAGGGTGCTGTTCAACCCTAATCAACAGGGTGCTGTTCAACCCTAATCAACAGGGTGCTGTTCAACCCTAATCAACAGGGTGCTGTTCAACCCTAATCAACAGGGTCCTGTTCAACCCTAATCAACAGGGTCCTGGTCAACCCTAATCAACAGGGTGCTGTTCAACCCTAATCAACAGGGTGCTGTTCAACCCTAATCAACAGGGTGCTGTTCAACCCTAATCAACAGGGTGCTGTTCAACCCTAATCAACAGGGTGCTGTTCAACCCTAATCAACAGGGTCCTGTTCAACCCTAATCAACAGGGTGCTGTTCAACCCTAATCAACAGGGTGCTGTTCAACTCTAATCAACAGGGTGCTGTTCAACCCTAATCAACAGGGTGCTGTTCAACCCTAATCAACAGGGTCCTGTTCAACCCTAATCAACAGGGTGCTGTTCAACCCTAACCAACAGGGTGCTGTTCAACCCTAATCAACAGGGTGCTGTTCAACCCTAATCAACAGGGTGCTGTTCATCCCTAATCAACAGGGTGCTGTTCAACACTAATCATCAGGGTCCTGTTCAACCCTAATCAACAGGGTGCTGTTCAACCCTAATCAACAGGGTGCTGTTCAACCCTAATCAACAGGGTGCTGTTCAACCCTAATCAACAGGGTGCTGTTCAACCCTAATCAACAGGGTGCTGTTCAACCCTAATCAACAGGGCGCTGTTCAACCCTAATCAACAGGGTCCTGTTCAACCCTAATCATCAGGGTCCTGTTCAACCCTAATCAACAGGGTCCTGTTCAACTCTAATCAACAGGGTGCTATTCAATCAAAGTCTGTATCTGAGCGTTTCCGGTGTGAAATTGGAATCACCTTTGATGAATAGTCCTATCATCAGCCCTATGAAACAAGGGTTGAGACAGAGTTTAGAGTAGCTCATTAGAATAACTATATTGATCTCAGTCTGATCAACAGGGTGCTCATTAGAATAACTATATTGATCTCAGTCTGATTGAAAACATCTTCAGTTTCTACTGAGCATCTTTCTGTCAGCATCATACTAATATAACTGACATCTTACAATTAGTGTTTCTAGACGTTGGTTAGTGGTTGTAGACGTTGGTTAGTGTTTCTAGACATTGGTTAGTGTTTCTAGACATTGGTTAGTGTTTCTAGACGTTGGTTAGTGTTTGTAGACGTTGGTTAGTGTTTGTAGACATTGTTTAGTGTTTCTAGACATTGGTTAGTGTTTCTAGACGTTGGTTAGTGTTTCTAGACGTTGGTTAGTGTTTCTAGACATTGGTTAGTGTTTCTAGACGTTGGTTAGTGTTTGTAGACATTGGTTAGTGTTTCTAGACATTGGTTAGTGTTTGTAGACATTGGTTAGTGTTTGTAGACATTGGTTAGTGTTTCTAGACATTGGTTAGTGTTTCTAGACATTGGTTAGTGTTTCTAGACATTGGTTAGTGTTTGTAGACATTGATTAGTGTTTGTAGACATTGGTTAGTGTTTGTAGACATTGGTTAGTGTTTCTAGACATTGGTTAGTGTTTCTAGACATTGGTTAGTGTTTCTAGACATTGGTTAGTGTTTGTAGACATTGATTAGTGTTTGTAGACATTGGTTAGTGTTTCTAGACATTGGTTAGTGTTTGTAGACGTTGGTTAGTGTTTGTAGACATTGGTTAGTTTTTCTAGACATTGGTTAGTGTTTCTAGACATTGGTTAGTGTTTCTAGACGTTGGTTAGTGTTTGTAGACGTTGGTTAGTGTTTGTAGACATTAGTTAGTGTTTCTAGACATTGTTTAGTGTTTCTAGACATTGGTTAGTGTTTCTAGACGTTGGTTAGTGTTTCTAGACGTTGGTTAGTGTTTCTAGACATTGGTTAGTGTTTCTAGACGTTGGTTAGTGTTTGTAGACGTTGGTTAGTGTTTCTAGACATTGGTTAGTGTTTGTAGACATTGGTTAGTGTTTCTAGACATTGGTTAGTGTTTGTAGACATTGGTTAGTGTTTGTAGACATTGGTTAGTGTTTGTAGACATTGGTTAGTGTTTCTAGACATTGGTTAGTGTTTGTAGACGTTGGTTAGTGTTTGTAGACGTTGGTTAGTTTTTCTAGACATTGGTTAGTGTTTCTAGACATTGGTTAGTGTTTCTAGACGTTGGTTATTGTTTCTAGACATTGGTTAGTGTTTGTAGACATTGGTTAGTGTTTCTAGACGTTGGTTAGTGTTTGTAGACGTTGGTTAGTGTTTGTAGACATTGGTTAGTGTTTCTAGACATTGGTTAGTGTTTGTAGACATTGGTTAGTGTTTGTAGACATTGGTTAGTGTTTCTAGACATTGGTTAGTGTTTGTAGACATTGGTTAGTGTTTCTAGACATTGGTTAGTGTTTGTAGACATTGGTTAGTGTTTGTAGACATTGGTTAGTGTTTGTAGACGGTGGTTAGTGTTTGTAGACGGTGGTTAGTGTTTGTAGACGGTGGTTAGTGTTTGTAGACGTTGGTTAGTGTTTCTAGACATTGGTTAGTGTTTCTAGACATTGGTTAATGTTTCTAGACATTGGTTAGTGTTTCTAGACATTGGTTAGTGTTTCTAGATGTTTGTTAGTGTTTCTAGACGTTGGTTAGTGTTTCTAGACATTGGTTAGTGTTTGTAGACATTGGTTAATGTTTCTAGACATTGGTTAGTGTTTCTAGACGTTGGTTAGTGTTTGTAGACATTGGTTAGTGTTTCTAGACGTTGGTTAGTGTTTGTAGACATTGGTTAGTGTTTGTAGACGTTGGTTAGTGTTTCTAGACATTGGTTAATGTTTCTAGACATTGGTTAGTGTTTGTAGACATTGGTTAGTGTTTGTAGACGTTGGTTAGTGTTTCTAGACATTGGTTAATGTTTCTAGACATTGGTTAGTGTTTCTAGGCGTTGGTTAGTGTTTGTAGACTTTGGTTAGTGTTTCTAGACATTGGTTAGTGTTTGTAGACATTGGTTAGTGTTTGTAGACATTGGCTAGTGTTTGTAGACGTTGGTTAGTGTTTGTAGACGTTGGTTAGTGTTTCTAGACATTGGTTAGTGTTTCTAGGCGTTAGTTAGTGTTTGTAGACATTGGATAAATCATTCTAAATATATCCATTCACATTAATACAACTGACTGGATGGGAATAAGCATATCAATATGGTGTCCACATCTCCTGAAGTTATGGGTAAGCATTTTCCTCTCCAACTCTTCCACTGTCTATCCAGACATGCAATCATACCTTCCGTCTGAGGTGGCGAGAGAGAGAATGTGAGAGAGAGTGAGAGAGATAGAGATATATATATAGAGAGAGAGAGAGTAATTGATCAGAGCAATAGGGAGAGAAAGGGAGAGCGGGAGAGAAAGAGAGAGAGAGAGAAGGTAGAGAGAGAAAGTGCTCCTCAACTCATTTGAAACTTCCTGATTACCTATTTCCCTCTTAATGACAACCAGGCTTCATGACAAATAACCCATTAAGACTTTAAAACAACTCTCTTTGTCTTTCACTCTCTCCCTCCACCCCTCCCTTCTTCCATCTCTATCCCTCCTTCTCTCTCTCCATCCCTCCCCTTCTCTCTCTCCATCCCTCCCCCGCTCTCTCTCTATCCCTCCTTCTCTCTCTCCTTCCCTCCTTCTCTCTCTCCATCCCTCCCCCGCTCTCTCTCCATCTCGATCTGTTTCTCTTCGCACTGATTAATTTCCAAGTGTCTTATTTATAGTCTTTCACTGCCTGTCAGATGGAGAGAGACGGACAAGAATTCCTCTCCTCTCTGCCTGGCCAATAACATTGACTTCACCGTGACTTTGAACAATCTCCAGGAATAATTCATATAGACTCCCCTCCCTATCTGTCCTGTTTAAGTCTGCACTTAGGAGTCGTCTCTCTCTCTATCCCCCTCGCTCTCCGGGGACTTCATTCAGAGTCATTATAACTCCAGGGTTTCTTGACCTCTCTCTGAGGGGCTCGTTGGGAGGAGGGGACAGAGTGGACGTTTGGGGTGATGATGTCATAAAGAGACTGAGGGGTGAGAGGAGGGCAGACACGAGGTGGGACTGTAATACATGCATTTCCATGACAATGGACAAAATAGTATAATATCATATCATAATCTTTCTCGGGTGCCGAGGATTCCTTTATTCTGCAGTGACCTTGTGGGGAGGAATCCTCGCTACCCGAGAACTATTACAATACTGCAACCTCTGGTTACAGGGACCAGACTTCTCTACAGATGTAGGATCTTCATTTGAGCCAGGAGAATAAGCCTGCGGCAACAGGACATAATAATAACAATGGATATTTTTGTAAGGGGTTGATATTCTCATCAACAAAATAAGTGATCAAATTAAGATCCTACATCTGTATGTGTTCTCAGCCCCTTCACATAACCCAGAGTGTGACCCCTGACCCCTGACCAAACGGACTGAGAGGCTTCTAAAGGATCCTCTCTGTCCACTCAGTAGTGCTAATATACACTGAGTGGACAAAACATTAGGAACACCTTCCACGTCATAGACTGACCAGGTGAATCCAGGTGAACGCTATGATCCCTTATTAATGTCACCTAAATCAACTTAAATCCACTTCAATCAGTGTAGATGAAGGGGAGGAGACGGGTTAAAGAAGGATGTTTCAGCCGTGAAGCAATTGAGACATGGATTGTGTTTGTGTGCCATTCAGAGGGTGAATGGGCAAGACAAAACATTCATGTGCCTTTAAACGGGGTATGGTAGTAGGTGCCAGGCGCACCGGTTTGTGTCAAGAGCTGCAACGCTGCTGGGTTTTTCACGATGAACAATTTCCCGTGTGTATCAAGAATGGTCCACCAATCAATGGACATCCAGCCAACTTGACACAACTGTGTGAAGCATTGGAGTCAACATGGGTCATCATCCCTGTGGAACGCTTTAACACCTTGTAGAGTCCATGACCCGATGAATTGAGGCTGTTCTGAGGGAAAAAAAGGGGGTGCAACTCAATATTAGGAAGGTGTTGCTAATGTTTTGTACACTCAGTGTATAATATAATATCATTATAAAATTGTTGTTATTCTTATAATAATACTTATTTATTATTCATTATTAATAATTATTATAATGATGATTATTGTTATTAAATGGACCTATAGGCTTCTATAAGTGTCTCTCCATACAGTCCGTAGTTTCTAGTTATATTATAACTCTGTTTAGCATAGTGGGAGGAGAGGACAGTCCAAGACATCCACCTGTCAGGAATCATAAACACCTACCAAGATTTATACCCTCATTTACATGAGAGGAGATCATTAAAAGACAATTACTGTACTGTGATACTGCTCTGCTCAACGAGGTGGGGAGCGCCTGAGAGTCTCACACACACACACACACACACACACACACACACACACACACACACAAACACTTACTGCTCAAAGTGGTGGGGAATGGCTGAGATACACACTCACGTATCACACACACACACACACACACACACACACACACACACACAAACACTTACTGCTCAATGTGGTGGGGAATGGCTGAGATACACACTCACACACACACACACACACACACACACACACACACACACACACACACACACACACACACGTACGTACTGCTCAAAGTGGTGGGGAATGGCTGAGCGGTTGAGAGCTGAGCTAACGTTGAGATGTTGCCAAATCTCATGCGTCGTTCCACAACAAAGGTGTTTATGAAGCTCTAATGACAGAAATGATTCAGTCTTCAGAAAACAAGCTTAAAATAAGCAAATTGAGCAAAGCCCACTAGAATAGGGACAGTATCTCTCTTGACTCCATAGATTTGACTTTTTAGCAGGAAGTCTCTACCAAACTTAAAATAAATGTTACGGACCTACCCGACCCGCTGTATGAGCTTCTGTCAATAAAGTAGAACAGTCTGTAAGGAGGAACAGTCAGTTCATTAAGTTCATTAATCCATTCAGCCAGCCAGTCAGCTAGTCAGTCAGCCAGTTAGTCAGCCAGTCAGCCAGCCAGTCAGTTAGTCAGCCAGTCAGTTAGTCAGTCAGCCAGTCAGTCAGCCAGTCAGTCAGTTAGTCAGCCAGTCAGTCAGCCAGTTAGTTAGTCAGTCAGTCAGCCAGTCAGTCAGCTAGTCAGTCAGCCAGTCAGTCAGCCAGTCAGTTAGTCAGTTAGTCAGTCAGTCAGTTTGTCAGTCAGCCAGTTAGTCAGTCAGTCAGTTAGTCAGTCAGTCAGTCAACCAGTCAGTCAGTCAGCCAGTCAGTCAGTTAGTCAGCCAGTCAGCCAGTCAGTCAGCCAGTCAGTCAGTTAGTCAGTTAGTCAGCCAGCCAGTTAGTCAGCTAGTCAGTCAGCCAGCCAGCCAGTCAGTCAGTCAGCCAGTCAGTCAGTTAGTCAGTTAGTCAGCCAGTCAGTCAGTCGGCCAGTCAGCCAGTCAGTTAGTCAGTCAGCCAGTTAGTCAGCCAGTCAGTTAGTCAGCCAGTCAGTTAGTCAGCCAGTCAGTTAGTCAGTCAGCCAGTCAGTTAGTCACTTAGTCAGCCAGTCAGTTAGTCAGCCAGTTAGTCAGCCAGTCAGTTAGTCAGCCAGTCAGTCAGCCAGTCAGTTAGTCAGCCAGTCAGTCAGCCAGTCAGTCAGCCAGACAGTTAGTCAGCCAGTCAGTCAGTCAGCCAGTCATTTAGTCAGCCAGTCAGTTAGTCAGCCAGTCAGTTAGTCAGCCAGTCAGTCAGCCAGCCAGTCAGTCAGTCAGTTGGTTAGTCAGTCAGCCAGTTAGTTAGTCAGCCAGTCAGTCAGCCAGTTAGTTAGTCAGTCAGTTAGTCAGCCAGTCAGTTAGCCAGCCAGTCAGTCAGTCAGTTGGTTAGTCAGTCAGCCAGTTAGTTAGTCAGCCAGTCAGTCAGCCAGTTAGTTAGTCAGTCAGCCAGTCAGTTAGTCAGTCAGACAGTTAGTCAGTCAGCCAGTCAGCCAGTCAGTCAGTTAGTCAGTCAGTCAGTCAGTCAGTCGGTTAGTCAGTCGGCTAGTCAGTCGGCTAGTCAGTCAGTCAGCCAGTCAGTCAGTCAGTCAGTCGGCTAGTCAGTCGGTTAGTCAGTTAGTCAGTCGGTTAGTCAGTCAGTCAGTCAGTTAGTCAGTCGGTTAGTCAGTCAGTTAGTCAGTCAGCCAATTAGTCAGTCAGCCAGTTAGTCAGCCAGTCAGTCAGTCAGCCAGTTAGTCAGTCAGCCAGTCAGTCAGTCAGCCAGTCAGCCAGTCAGTCAGTTAGTCAGCCAGTCAGTTAGTCAGCCAGTCAGCCAGTCAGTCAGTTAGTTAGTCAGCCAGTCAGTTAGTCAGTCAGTCAGCCAGTCAGTCAGTTAGTTAGTTAGTCAGCCAGTCAGTTAGTCAGTTAGTTAGTCAGTCAGTCAGTTAGTCAGTTAGTCAGTCAGCCAGACAACCAGTTAGTCAGCCAGCCAGCCAGCCAGCCACTCAGTTAGTGAACTAGCCAGCAATTCAGCCATCCTGTCAGTTAATCAGCCAGCCATTCAGTTAATCAGTCATCAAGCCATTCAGTTAATTAATCAACCAGCCAGTCAGTTAATCAGCCAGCCAGTCAGTTAGTCAGCCAGTCAGTTAGTCAGCCAGCAAGCCATTCAGTTAATCAACCAGCCAGTCAGTTAATCAGCCAGCCAGTCAGTTAGTCAGCCAGCCAGTCAGTTAGTCAGCCAGTCAGTTAGTCAGCCAGTCAGTCAGTTAGTCAGTCAGCCAGCCAGTTAGTTAGTTAGTCAGTCAGTCAGTCAGTCAGTCAGTCATTTAGTCAGTCAGTCAGTCATTCAGTTAGTCAACTAGCCAGCAATTCAGCCAGCCAGCCAGTCAATTAATCAGTCAGCCAGACAACCAGTTAGTCAGCCAGCCAGCCAGCCAGCCACTCAGTTAGTGAACTAGCCAGCAATTCAGCCAGCCTGTCAGTTAATCAGCCAGCCATTCAGTTAATCAGTCATCAAGCCATTCAGTTAATTAATCAACCAGCCAGTCAGTTAATCAGCCAGCCAGTCAGTTAGTCAGCCAGTCAGTTAGTCAGCCAGCAAGCCATTCAGTTAATCAACCAGCCAGTCAGTTAATCAGCCAGCCAGTCAGTTAGTCAGCCAGCCAGTCAGTTAGTCAGCCAGTCAGTTAGTCAGCCAGTCAGTCAGTTAGTCAGTCAGTCAGCCAGCCAGTTAGTTAGTTAGTCAGTCAGTCAGTCAGTCAGTCAGTCAGTCATTTAGTCAGTCAGTCAGTCATTCAGTTAGTCAACTAGCCAGCAATTCAGCCAGCCAGCCAGTCAATTAATCAGCCAGCCAGTCAGTCAGTTAGTCAGCCAGCCAGCCACCCACCCAGCCAGCCAGCCAGCCAGACTGGCTGACTGACAACAGTCAGCCAGTCAGCCACTTAGTTAGTTAGTTAGTCAGTTAGTCAGCCAGTCAGCCAGCCAGCCAGTCAGTCAGCCAGCCAGCCAGCCAGCCAGTGCTGCAACCCAGCTAGTCAGTTCAGTTTGACAGTTGGTCTCCTGAACTACAGTTCCACAACAAGACCTCCATTCATCCCCTTCCATCCCTACTACACCCTAACAGTAAACTGTCACAACAAGACCTCCATTCATCCCCTTCCATCCCTACTACACCCTAACAGTAAACTGTCACTACAATACCCACGAGCAGTAAACTATGTCACCCATCAGGGGTTAGGGTTAACAGCTTCAACATTCACCCCATCTCTCCGTCCCTCCATCCCTCCATCGACCCACTTCAGGCCCGCCCTGAAATATGCCCCCTTCTAATTACAATTATTAATTGAAAATAGGAAATCAATGTCTGAGAATTAGGCCCACTATGTCGCGTGTCGTGTGTGTGCATTTGTTTGTGTGTGTGTGTGTGTGTGTGTGTGTGTGTGTGCTGTACTGAGGAAGTAATTTGTCAGCGGTGTGTCTGTGTGTGTGTGTGTGTGTGTGTGTGTGTGTGTGTGTGTGTGTGTGTGTGTGTGTGTGTGTGTGTGTGTGTGTGTGTGTGTGTGTGTGTGTGTGTGTGTGTGTGTGAGAGAGAGAGCGTGCATGCATGCATGCATGCCTATCTGGGTTGCCTGGTTTCTGATTAGCTATAGGATCTTTGTTGATCCTTGTTGATCTTAGCTGTGATTGGTTGTGTTTCCTCTCGGTGGGGAACTCTCACACATTGCTGGTGAGTGATTACTGTGTTCTCATGTTGTCTGTGTTCCTGGTTGTAATGCCATATGGATTTCAATAGAACTGTATGAGTCGAGTCAGTCACCGTTCATGACCCTGTTCTGCTGAACTTCACATATGAAACAGTGTTTATTGTGTCACTCTGTTCTCTTCACTTAGTTGCTGTTTTCTCTCTCTGTTGCTGTTCAGAGAGTACAGTATGTTACTAGCAGGGGTGGGAAAAGTACCCAATCGTCATACTTGAATAGAAGTAAAGATACTCAAGTAAAAGTGGATGTCACCCGGTAAAATACTACTTGAGTAAAAGTCTAAAAAGTTTTTGGTTTTAAATATACTTAAGTATCCAAAGTGAATGTATAAATCATTACAAAGTGTTTATATTAAGCAAACCAGACAGCACCTTTTTCTGGGTGAATAAGAAACTGGTTGACTGCAGGGTTCAATACTTCCTTCCCTTCCCTCCACCCTTCCTTCCCTTCCCTCCACCCTTCCTTCCCTTCCCTCCACCCTTCCTTCCCTTCCCTCCACCCTTCCTTCCCTTCCCTCCACCCTTCCTTCCCTTACCTCCACCCTTCCTTCCCTTCCCTCCACCCTTCCTTCCCTCCACCCTTCCTTCCCTTCCCTCCACCCTTCCTTCCCTTCCCTCCACCCTTCCTTCCCTTCCCTCCACCCTTCCTTCCCTTCCCTCCACCCTTCCTTCCCTTACCTCCACCCTTCCTTCCCTTCCCTCCACCCTTCCTTCCCTTCCCTCCACCCTTCCTTCGTCATTCCCTCCACCCTTCCTTCCCTTCCCTCCACCCTTCCTTCCCTTCCCTTTCTTCCACCCTTCCCTCCACCCTTCCTTCCCTTCCCTCCACCCTTCCTTCCCTTCCCTCCACCCTTCCTTCCCTTCCCTCCACCCTTCCTTCCCTTCCCTCCACCCTTCCTTCCCTCCCTCCACCCTTCCTTCCCTTCCCTCCACCCTTCTTTCCCTTCCCTCCACCCTTCCTTCCCTCCCTCCACCCTTCCTTCCCTTCCCTCCACCCTTCCTTCCCTTCCCTCCACCCTTCCTTCCCTTCCCTCCACCCTTCCTTCCCTCCCTCCACCCTTCCTTCCCTTCCCTCCACCCTTCCTTCCCTTCCCTCCACCCTTCCTTCCCTCCCTCCACCCTTCCTTCCCTTCCCTCCACCCTTCCTTCCCTTCCCTCCACTCTTCCTTCCCTTCCCTCCACCCTTCCTTCCCTTCCCTACACCCTTCCTTCCCTTCCCTCCACCCTTCCTTCCCTCCCTCCCTCCACCCTTCCTTCCCTTACCTCCACCCTTCCTTCCCTTCCCTCCACCCTTCCTTCTCTTCCCTCCACCCTTCCTTCCCTTCCCTCCACCCTTCCTTCCCTTCCCTCCACCCTTCCTTCCCTTCCCTCCACCCTTCCTTCGTCATTCCCTCCACCCTTCCTTCCCTTCCCTCCACCCTTCCTTCCCTTCCCTTCCCTCCACCCTTCCCTCCACCCTTCCTTCCCTTCCCTCCACCCTTCCCTCCACCCTTCCTTCCCTTCCCTCCACCCTTCCTTCCCTTCCCTCCACCCTTCCTTCCCTTCCCCTCCACCCTTCCTTCCCTTCCCTCCACCCTTCCTTCCCTTCCCTCCACCCTTCCTTCCCTTCCCTCCACCCTTCCTTCCCTTCCCTCCACCCTTCCTTCCCTCCCTCCACCCTTCCTTCCCTTCCCTCCACCCTTCCCTCCCTCCACCCTTCCTTCCCTTCCCTCCACCCTTCCTTCCCTCCCTCCACCCTTCCTTCCCTTCCCTCCACCCTTCCTTCCCTTCCCTTCCCTCCACCCTTCCTTCCCTTCCCTCCACCCTTCCTTCCCTTCCCTTCCCTCCACCCTTCCTTCCCTTCCCTCCACCCTTCCTTCGTCATTCCCTCCACCCTTCCTTCCCTTCCCTCCACCCTTCCTTGCCTTCCCTTCCCTCCACCCTTCCCTCCACCCTTCCTTCCCTTCCCTCCACCCTTCCTTCCCTCCACCCTTCCTTCCCTTCCCTCCACCCTTCCTTCCCTTCCCTCCACCCTTCCTTCCCTTCCCTCCACCCTTCCTTCCCTTCCCTCCACCCTTCCTTCCCTTCCCTCCACCCTTCCTTCCCTCCCTCCCTCCACCCTTCCTTCCCTTCCCTCCCTCCCTCCACCCTTCCTTCCCTTCCCTCCACCCTTCCTTCCCTCCCTCCACCCTTCCTTCCCTTCCCTCCACCCTTCCTTCCCTCCACCCTTCCTTCCCTTCCCTCCACCCTTCCTTCCCTTCCCTCCACCCTTCCTTCCCTTCCCTCCACCCTTCCTTCCCTTTCCTCCACCCTTCCTTCCCTTCCCTCCACCCTTCCTTCCCTCCCTCTACCCTTCCTTCCCTTCCCTCCACCCTTCCTTCCCTCCCTCCACCCTTCCTTCCCTTCCCTCCACCCTTCCTTCCCTCCCTCCACCCTTCCTTCCCTTCCCTACACCCTTCCTTCCCTTCCCTCCACCCTTCCTTCCCTTCCCTCCACCCTTCCTTCCCTTCCCTCCACCCTTCCTTCCCTTCCCTCCACCCTTCCTTCCCTCCCTCCACCCTTCCTTCCCTCCCCTCCACCCTTCCTTCCCTTCCCTCCACCCTTCCTTCCTTCCCTTCCCTCCACCCTTCCTTCCCTTCCCTCCACCCTTCCTTCCCTTCCCTTCCCTCCACCCTTCCTTCCCTTCCCTCCACACTTCCTTCCCTCCCTCCCTCCACCCTTCCTTCCCTTCCCTTCCCTCCACCCTTCCTTCCCTTCCCTTCCCTCCACCCTTCCTTCCCTTCCCTCCACCCTTCCTTCCCTTCCCTCCACCCTTCCTTCCCTCCCTCCACCCTTCCTTCCCTTCCCTCCACCCTTCCTTCCCTTCCCTCCACCCTTCCTTCCCTTCCCTCCACCCTTCCTTCCCTTCCCTCCACCCTTCCTTCCCTTCCCTCCACACTTCCTTCCCTCCCTCCACCCTTCCTTCCCCCCTTCCTTCCCTTCCCTCCACCCTTCCTTCCCTTCCCTCCACCCTTCCTTCCCTTCCCTCCACCCTTCCTTCCCTCCCTCCACCCTTCCTTCCCTCCCTCCACCCTTCCTTCCCTTCCCTCCACCCTTCCTTCCCTTCCCTCCACCCTTCCTTCCCTCCCTCCACCCTTCCTTCCCTTCCCTCCACCCTTCCTTCGTCATTCCTCATGGATTGTGATTGATTCGGTGTGCAAACAAAACTCCTGTGTATTTGACCTGGGTGTGTTGTTATCGTTGGTTTGTTTGACTGTGATGACTGTAATAACAGGAGATGGGCTGGTGTCTGGCCTCACTAAGCTGGGGGGGGCTGGTGTCTGGCCTCACTGAGCTGGGGGGGCTGGTGTCTAGTCTCACTGAGCTGAGGGGGGCTGGTGTCTGGTCTCACTGAGCTGGGGGGGCTGGTGTCTGGCCTCACTGAGCTGGGGGGGCTGGTGTCTGGCCTCACTGAGCTGCGGGGGCTGGTGTCTGGCCTCACTAAGCTGGGGGGGCTGGTGTCTGGTCTCACTGAGCTGGGGGGGGGGCTGGTGTCTGGCCTCACTGAGCTGGGGGGGCTGGTGTCTGGCCTCACTGAGCTGGGGGGGGGGTGGTGTCTGGCCTCACTGAGCTGGGGGGGGGGGCTGTTGTCTGGCCTCACTGAGCTGGGGGGCTGTTGTCTGGTCTCACTGAGCTGGGTGGGCTGGTGTCTGGCCTCACTGAGCTGGGGGGGGGGCTGGTGTCTGGCCTCACTGAGCTGGGGGGGGGCTGGTGTCTGGCCTCACTGAGATGGGGGGGGCTGGTGTCTGGCCTGACTGAGCTGGGGGGGGACTGGTGTCTGGTCTCACTGAGCTGGGGGGGGGGCTGGTGTCTGGCCTCACTGAGCTGGGGGGGGCTGGTGTCTGGCCTCACTGAGCTGGGGGGGGGGGGGGGGCTGGTGTCTGGCCTCACTGAGCTGGGAGGCTGTTGTCTGGTCTCACTGAGCTGGGTGGGCTGGTGTCTGGCCTCACTGAGCTGGGGGGCTGGAGTCTGGCCTCACTGAGCTGGGGGGCTGGTGTCTGGCCTCACTGAGCTGGGGGGGGACTGGTATACTGATAAGGAACCACACATCCATCCTAGTCTCTCTGATGAGGAACCACACATCCATCCTAGTCTCTCTGATGAGGAACCACACATCCACCCTAGTCTCTCTGTTGAGGAACCACACATCCATCCTAGTCTCTCTGATGTGGAACCACACATCCATCCTAGTCTCTCTGTTGAGGAACCACACATCCATCCTAGTCTCTCTGATGAGGAACCACACATCCATCCTAGTCTCTCTGATGAGGAACCACACATCCATCCTAGTCTCTCTGATGAGGAACCACACATCCATCCTAGTCTCTCTGATGAGGAACCACACATCCATCCTAGTCTCTCTGATGAGGAACCACACATCCATCCTAGTCTCTCTAATGAGGAACCACACATCCATCCTAGTCTCTCTGATGAGGAACCACACATCCATCCTAGTCTCTCTGATGAGGAACCACACATCCATCCTCTCTGATGAGGAATCACACATCTATCCTAGTCTCTCTGATAAGGAACCACACATCCATCCTAGTCTCTCTGATGAGGAACCACACATCCATCCTAGTCTCTCTGATGAGGAACCACACATCCATCCTAGTCTCTCTGATGAGGAACCACACATCCATCCTAGTCTCTCTGATGAGGAACCACACATCCATCCTAGTCTCTCTGATGAGGAACCACACATCCATCCTAGTCTCTCTGATGAGGAACCACACATCCATCCTAGTCTCTCTGATGAGGAACCACACATCCATCCTAGTCTCTCTAATGAGGAACCACACATCCATCCTAGTCTCTCTGATGAGGAACCACACATCCATCCTAGTCTCTCTGATGAGGAACCACACATCCATCCTCTCTGATGAGGAACCACACATCCATCCTAGTCTCTCTGATGAGGAACCACACATCCATCCTAGTCTCTCTGATGAGGAACCACACATCCATCCTAGTCTCTCTGATGAGGAACCACACATCCATCCTAGTCTCTGATGAGGAACCACACATCCATCCTAGTCTCTCTGATGAGGAACCACACATCCATCCTAGTCTCTCCTTTCCTCTCTATCTGTACTCTGTTTGTCTCCCCCACTGCCTCTCAAATCACATTTATTTATATAGCCGTTCTTACATCAGCTGATATCTCAAAGTGCTGTACAGAAACCCAGCCTAAAACCCCAAACAGCAAGCAATGCAGGTGTAGAAGCACGGTGGCTAGGAAAAACTCCCTAGATAGGCCAGAACCTAGGAAGAAACCTAGAGAGGAACCAGGCTATGAGGGGTGGCCAGTCCTCTTCTGGCTGTGCCGGGTGGAGATTATAACAGAACATGGCCATGATGTTCAAATGTTCATAAATGACCAGCATGGTCAAATAATAATAATCACAGTAGTTGTCGAGGGTGCAGCAAGTCAGCACCTCAGGAGTAAATGTGAGTTGGCTTTTCATAGCCGATCATTAAGAGTATCTCTACCGCTCCTGTTGTCTCTAGAGAGTTGAAAACAGCAGGTCTGGGACAGATAGCACGTCCGGTGAACAGGTCAGGGTTCCATAGCCGCAGGCAGAACAGTTGAAACTGGAGCAGCAGCACGGCCAGGTGGACTGGGGACAGCAAAGAGTCATCATGCCAGGTAGTCCTGAGGCCCCCGAGATAAAGAAAGAAAGAAAGAAAGAAAGAGAGAGAGAGAATTAGAGAGAGCATACTTAAATTCACACAGGACACTGGAGAATTACTCCAGCTATAACAGACTGACCCTAGCCCCCCGACACATAAACTACTGCAGCATAAATACTGGAGGCTGAGACAGGAGGTGTCAGGAGACACTGTGGCCCCATCCGATGATACCCCCGGACAGGGCCAAACAGGCAGGATATAACCCCACCCACTTTGCCAAAGCACAGCCCCCACACCATTAGAGGGATATCTTAAGCCACCAACTTACCATCCTGAGACAAGGCCGAGTATAGCCCACAAAGATCTCCGCCACGGCACAACCCAAGGGGGGGCGCCAACCCAGACAGGAAGACCACGTCAGTGACTCAACCCACTCAAGTGACGCAGCCCTCCTAGGAACGGCATTGAAGATCACCAGGAAGCCAGTGACTCTGCCCCTGTAATCGGGTTAGAGGCAGAGAATCACAGTTGAGAGAGTGGAACCGGCTAGGCAGAGACAGCAAGGGCGGTTCGTTGCTCCAGTGCCTTTCCATTCACCTTCACACTCCTGGGCCAGACTACAATCAATCATATGACCTACTGAAGAGATGAATCTTCAATAAAGACTTAAAGGTTGAGACCGAGTCTGCGTCTCTCACATGGGTAGGCAGACCATTCCATAAAAATGGAGCTCTATAGGAGAAAGCCCTGCCTCCAGCTGTTTGCTTAGAAATTCTAGGGACAATTAGGAGGCCTGCGTCTTGTGACCGTAGCGTACGTGTAGGTATGTACGGCAGGACCAAATCGGAAAGATAGGTAGGAGCAAGCCCATGTAATGCTTTGTAGGTTAGCAGTAAAACCTTGAAATCAGCCCTTACCTAAACAGGAAGCCAGTGTAGGGAGGCTAGCACTGGAGTAATATGATCCCATTTTTTGGTTCTAGTCAGGATTCTAGCAGCCGTATTTAGCACTAACTGAAGTTTATTTAGTGCTTTATCCGGGTAGCCGGAAAGTAGAGCATTGCAGTAGTCTAACCTAGAAGTAACAAAAGCATGGATTAATTTTTCTGCATCAATTTTGGACAGAACATTTCTGATCTTTGCAATGTTACGCAGATGGAAAAAAGCTGTCCTTGAAACAGTCTTGATATGTTCGTTAAAAGAGGGATCAGGGTCCAGAGTAACGCCGAGGTCCTTCACAGTTTTATTTGAGACGACTGTACCACCATCAAGATTAATTGTCAGATTCAACAGAAGATCTCTTTGTTTCTTGGGAGCTAGAACAAGCATCTCTGTTTTGTCCGAGTTTAAAAGTAGAACGTTTGCAGCCATCCACTTCCTTATGTCTGAAACACAGGCTTCCAGCGAGGGCAATTTTGGGGCTTCACCATGTTTCATTGAAATGTACAGCTGTGTGTCATCCGCATAGCAGTGAAAGTTAACATTATGTTTTCGAATGACATTCCCAAGTGGTAAAATATATAGTGAAAACAATAGTGGTCCTAAAACGGAACCTTGAGGAACACCGGAATTTACAGTTGATTTGTCAGAGGACAAACCATTCACAGAGACAAACTGATATCTTTCCGACAGATAAGATCTAAACCAGGACAGAACTTGTCCGAGTAGACCAATTTTGGTTTCCAATCTCTCCAAAAGAATGTGGTGATCGATGGTATCAAAAGCAGCACTAAGTTCTCGGAGCACGAGGACAGATGCAGAGCCTCGGTCTGATGCCATTAAAAGGTAATTTACCACCTTCACAAGTGCAGTCTCAGTGCTATTATGGGGTCTTAAACCAGACTGAAGTGTTTCGTATACATTGTTTGTCTTCAGGAAGGCAGTGAGTTGTTGCGCCACAGCTTTTTCAATTTTTTTTGAGAGGAATGGAAGATTCGAAATAGGCCGATAGTTTTTTATATTTTCTGGGTCAAGGTTTGGCTTTTTCAAGAGAGGCTTTATTACTGCCACTTTTAGTGAGTTTTGGTACACATCCGGTGGATAGAGAGCCGTTTATTATGTTCAACATAGGAGGGCCAAGCACAGGAAGCAGCTCTTTCAGTAGTTTAGTTAGAATAGGGTCCAGTATGCAGCTTGAAGGTTTAGAGGCCATGATTATTTTCATCATTGTGTCACGAGATATAGTACTAAAACACTTGAGTGTCTCCCTTGATCCTAGGTCCTGGCAGAGTTGTGCAGACTCAGGACAGCTGAGCTTTGGAGGAATACGCAGATTTAAAGAGGAGTCCATAATTTGCTTTCTAATGATCATGATATTTTCCTCAAAGAAGTTCATGAATTTATTACTGCTGAAGTGAAAGCCATCCTCTCTTGGGGAATGCTGCTCCTGCTCCTCTCTCTCTCTCTCTCTCTCTCTCTCTCTCTCTTTCTCTCTCTCTCTCTCTCTCTCTCTCTCTCTCTCTCTCTCTCTCTCTCTCTCTCTATTCAATAACATCTGGAAGGAGAGACAGACCTTCAATGTGGTTTACAGTGGATGTCTGTATCAGTGCGGTTTACAGTAGATGTCTGTATCAGTGTGGTTTACAGTAGATGTCTGTATCAGTGGGGTTTACAGTAGATGTCTGTATCAGTGTGGTTTACAGTAGATGTCTGTATCAGTGGGGTTTACAGTAGATGTCTGTATCAGTGTGGTTTACCGTAGATGTCTGTATCAGTGTGGTTTACAGTAGATGTCTGTATCAGTGTGGTTTACAGTAGATGTCTGTATCAGTGTGGTTTACAGTAGATGTCTGTATCAGTGTGGTTTACCGTAGATGTCTGTATCAGTGTGGTTTACAGTAGATGTCTGTATCAGTGTGGTTTACAGTAGATGTCTGTATCAGTGTGGTTTACCGTAGATGTCTGTATCAGTGTGGTTTACAGTATATGTCTGTATCAGTGTGGTTTACAGTAGTTGTCTGTATCAGTGTGGTTTACAGTAGATGTTTGTATCAGTGTGGTTTACAGTAGATGTCTGTATTAGTGTGGTTTACAGTAGATGTCTGTATCAGTGTGGTTTACAGTAGATGTATGTATCAGTGTGGTTTACAGTAGATGAATGTATCAGTGTGGTTTACAGTAGTTATCTGTATCAGTGTGGTTTACAGTAGATGTCTGTATCAGTGTGGTTTACAGTAGATGTTTGTATCAGTGTGGTTTACAGTAGATGTCTGTATCAGTGTGGTTTACTGTAGATGTCTGTATCAGTGTGGTTTACTGTAGATGTCTGTATCAGTGTGGTTTACAGTAGATGTCTGTATCAGTGTGGTTTACAGTAGGTGTCTGTATCAGTGTGGTTTACAGTAGATGTCTGTATCAGTGTGGTTTACAGTAGATGTCTGTATCAGTGTGGTTTACAGTGGATGTCTGTATCAGTGTGGTTTACAGTGGATGTTTGTATCAGTGTGGTTTACTGTAGATGTCTGTATCAGTGTGGTTTACAGTAGATGTCTGTATCAGTGTGGTTTACAGTAGATGTCTGTATCAGTGTGGTTTACAGTGGATGTTTGTATCAGTGTGGTTTACTGTAGATGTCTGTATCAGTGTGGTTTACAGTAGATGTCTGTATCAGTGTGGTTTACAGTAGATGTCTGTATCAGTGTGGTTTACAGTAGATGTCTGTATCAGTGTGGTTTACAGTAGATGTCTGTATCAGTGTGGTTTACAATAGATGTCTGTATCAGTGTGGTTTACAATAGATGTCTGTATCAGTGTGGTTTACAATAGATGTCTGTATCAGTGTGGTTTACAGTAGATGTCTGTATCAGTGCGGTTTACAGTAGATGTCTGTATCAGTGTGGTTTACAGTAGATGTCTGTATCAGTGTGGTTTACAGTAGATTAATGTATCAGTGTGGTTTACAGTAGATTAATGTATCAGTGTGGTTTACAGTAGATGTCTGTATCAGTGTGGTTTACAGTAGATGTCTGTATCAGTGTGGTTTACAGTAGATGTCTGTATCAGTGTGGTTTACAGTAGATGTCTGTATCAGTGTGGTTTACAGTAGATGTCTGTATCAGTGTGGTTTACAGTAGATGTCTGTATCAGTGTGGTTTACAGTAGATGTCTGTATCAGTGTGGTTTACAGTAGATGTCTGTATCAGTGCGGTTTACAGTAGATGTCTGTATCAGTGTGGTTTACAGTAGTTATCTGTATCAGTGTGGTTTACAGTAGATGTATGTATCAGTGTGGTCTACGGTAGATGCTTACCCCACTACATTAGTTTTACTTCTTACCTGGAAAACAACATCTACTGTAACACCTGGAGACTTCTTACCTGGAAAACAACATCTACTGTAACACCTGGAGACTTCTTACCTGGAAAACAACATCTGACTGTAACACCTGGAGACTTCTTACCTGGAAAACAACATCTACTGTAACACCTGGAGACTTCTTACCTGGAAAACAACATCTACTGTAACACCTGGAGACTTCTTACCTGGAAAACAACATCTGACTGTAACACCTGGAGACTTCTTACCTGGAAAACAACATCTACTGTAACACCTGGAGACTTCTTACCTGGAAAACAACATCTGACTGTAACACCTGGAGACTTCTTACCTGGAGAACAACATCTACTGTAACACCTGGAGACTTCTTACCTGGAAAACAACATCTGACTGTAACACCTGGAGACGTCTTACCTGGAAAACAACATCTGACTGTAACACCTGGAGACTTCTTACCTGGAGAACAACATCTACTGTAACACCTGGAGACTTCTTACCTGGAAAACAACATCTGACTGTAACACCTGGAGACGTCTTACCTGGAAAACAACATCTACTGTAACACCTGGAGGCTTCTTACCTGGAAAACAACATCTATAAAATGTTTAGATTAATAATGATATTATTTATAGAAGAAGCAGACTGTGAGCTGTGGTGGGTTATATTAAGGATCCCCATTAGTTCCTGCTAATGCAGCAGCTACTCTTCCTGGGGTCCAGCAACATTAAGGCTGGTTTTCTGTTCTACTAGAGTCCAGCAACATTAAGGCTGGTTTTCTGTTCTACTGGGGTCCAGCAACATTAAGGCTGGTTTTCTGTTCTACTGGGGTCCAGTAATATTAAGGCTGTATTTCTGTTCTACTGGAGTCCAGCAACATTAAGGCTGGTTTTCTGTTCTACTGGGGTCCAGCAACATTAAGGCTGGTTTTCTGTTCTACTAGAGTCCAGCAACATTAAGGCTGGTTTTCTGTTCTACTGGGGTCCAGCATTATTAAGGCTGGTTTTATGTTCTACTGGGGTCCAGCAACATTAAGGCTGGTTTTCTGTTCTACTAGAGTCCAGCAACATTAAGGCTGGTTTTCTGTTCTACTGGGGTCCAGCAATATTAAGGCTGGTTTTCTGTTCTACTGGGGTCCAGCAACATTAAGGCTGGTTTTCTATTCTACTAGAGTCCAGCAACATTAAGGCTGGTTTTCTGTTCTACTGGGGTCCAACAACATTATTAAGGCTGGTCTTCTGTTCTACTGGGGTCCAGCAACATTAAGGCTGGTTTTCTGTTCTACTGGGGTCCAGCAACATTAAGGCTGGTTTTCTGTTCTACTGGGGTCCAGCAACATTAAGGCTAGTTTTCTGTTATACTGGGGTCCAGCAACATTAAGGCTGGTTTTCTGTTCTACTGGGGTCCAGCAACATTAAGGCTGGTTTTCTGTTCTACTGGAGTCCAGCAACATTAAGGCTGGTTTTCTGTTCTACTGGGGTCCAGCAACATTAAGGCTGGTTTTCTGTTCTACTGGGGTCCAGCAACATTAAGGCTGGTTTTCTGTTCTACTGGGGTCCAGCAACATTAAGGCTGGTTTTCTGTTCTACTGGAGTCCAGCAACATTAAGGCTGGTTTTCTGTTCTACTGGAGTCCAGCAACATTAAGGCTGGTTTTCTGTTCTACTAGAGTCCAGCAACATTAAGGCTGGTTTTCTGTTCTACTGGAGTCCAGCAACATTAAGGCTGGTTTTCTGTTCTACTATAGTCCAGCAACATTAAGGCTGGTTTTCTGTTCTACTGGGGTCCAGGAACATTAAGGCTGGTTTTCTGTTCTACTGGGGTCCAGCAACATTCTTAAGGCTGATTTTCTGTTCTACTTGAGAATTCATTGCGTCCACCTGGTGACCCAGGTCTAAATTAGTCCCTGATTAGGGAAGAATTCAATTGAATAAAAACACTGGAACTGGCTTCAATGTACATATTTGAATTTGAGGGATCTCTATAGTAACAGTGTGTTCCATAATTGTAGGGATCTCTATAGTAACAGTGTGTTCCATAATTGTAGGGATCTCTATAGTAACAGTGTGTTCCATAATTTGAGGGATCTCTATAGTAACAGTGTGTCCCATAATTGTAGGGATCTCTATAGTAACAGTGTGTTCCATAATTGTAGGGATCTCTATAGTAACAGTGTGTTCCATAATTTGAGGGATCTCTATAGTAACAGTGTGTTCCATAATTGTAGGGATCTCTATAGTAACAGTGTGTTCCATAATTGTAGGGATCTCTATAGTAACAGTGTGTTCCATAATTGTAGGGATCTCTATAGTAACAGTGTGTTCCATAATTGTAGGGATCTCTATAGTAACAGTGTGTTCCATAATGTGAGGGATCTCTATAGTAACAGTGTGTTCCATAATTGTAGGGATCTCTATTGTAACAGTGTGTTCCATAATTGTAGGGATCTCTATAGTAACAGTGTATTCCATAATTGTAGGGATCTCTATAGTAACAGTGTGTTCCATAATTGTAGGGATCTCTATAGTAACAGTGTGTTCCATAATTGTAGGGATCTCTATAGTAACAGTGTGTTCCATAATTGTAGGGATCTCTATAGTAACAGTGTGTTCCATAATTGTAGGGATCTCTATAGTAACAGTGTGTTCCATAATTGTAGGGATCTCTATAGTAACAGTGTGTTCCATAATGTGAGGGATCTCTATAGTAACAGTGTGTTCCATAATTGTAGGGATCTCTATAGTAACAGTGTGTTCCATAATTGTAGGGATCTCTATAGTAACAGTGTGTTCCATAATTGTATGGATCTCTATAGTAACAGTGTGTTCCATAATTGTAGGGATCTCTATAGTAACAGTGTGTTCCATAATGTGAGGGATCTCTATAGTAACAGTGTGTTCCATAATTGTAGGGATCTCTATAGTAACAGTGTGTTCCATAATGTGAGGGATCTCTATAGTAACAGTGTGTTCCATAATGTGAGGGATCTCTATAGTAACAGTGTGTTCAATAATGTGAGGGATCTCTATAGTAACAGTGTGTTCCATAATTGTAGGGATCTCTATAGTAACAGTCTGTTCCATAATTGTAGTGATCTCTATAGTAACAGTGTGTTCCATAATGTGAGGGATCTCTATAGTAACAGTGTGTTCCATAATGTGAGGGATCTCTATAGTAACAGTGTGTTCCATAATGTGAGGGATCTCTATAGTATAAGTGTGTTCCATAATGTGAGGGATCTCTATAGTAACAGTGTGTTCCATAATTGTAGGGATCTCTATAGTAACAGTGTGTTCCATAATGTGAGGGATCTCTATAGTAACAGTGTGTTCCATAATGTGAGGGATCTCTATAGTAACAGTGTGTTCCATAATGTGAGGGATCTCTATAGTATAAGTGTGTTCCATAATGTGAGGGATCTCTATAGTAACAGTGTGTTCCATAATTGTAGGGATCTCTATAGTAACCGTGTGTTCCATAATTGTAGTGATCTCTATAGTAACAGTGTGTTCCATAATGTGAGGGATCTCTATAGTATAAGTGTGTTCCATAATGTGAGGGATCTCTATAGTAACAGTGTGTTCCATAATTGTAGGGATCTCTATAGTAACAGTGTGTTCCATAATTGTAGTGATCTCTATAGTAACAGTGTGTTCCATAATTGTAGTGATCTCTATAGTAACAGTGTGTTCCATAATGTGAGGGATCTCTATAGTAACAGTGTGTTCCATAATGTGAGGGATCTCTATAGTAACAGTGTGTTCCATAATTGTTGGGATTTCTATAGTAACAGTGTGTTCCATAATGTGAGGGATCTCTATAGTAACAGTGTGTTCCATAATGTGAGGGATCTCTATAGTAACAGTGTGTTCCATAATTGTTGGGATCTCTATAGTAACAGTGTGTTCCATAATGTGAGGGATCTCTATAGTAACAGTGTGTTCCATGCCTCATTATGATTCCAGTCAAATTGACTCCGAGATAAATTCTTCCAATCCTTCCAGATTTCCAATATATATATATATATATTTATTTCTTATTTCCAACTCTGTCTAAGAGACTGGTTAATATGTTACCATACAGTCTGTCTAAGAGACTGGTTAATATGTTACCCATACAGTCTGTCTAAGAGACTGGTTAATATGTTACCTATACAGTCTGTCTAATAGACTGGTTAATATGTTACCCATACAGTCTGTCTAAGAGACTGGTTAATATGTTACCCATACAGTCTGTCTAAGAGAGTGGTTAATATGTTACCTATACAGTCTGTCTGAGAGACTGGTTAATATGTTACCTATACAGTCTGTCTAATAGACTGGTTAATATGTTACCTATACAGTCTGTCTAAGAGACTGGTTAATATGTTACCTATACAGTCTGTCTAATAGACTGGTTAATATGTTACCTATACAGTCTGTCTAATAGACTGGTTAATATGTTACCCATACAGTCTGTCTAAGAGACTGGTTAATATGTTACCTATACAGTCTGTCTAAGAGACTGGTTAATATGTTACCTATACAGTCTGTCTAATAGACTGGTTAATATGTTACCTATACAGTCTGTCTGAGAGACTGGTTAATATGTTACCTATACAGTCTGTCTAAGAGACTGGTTAATATGTTACCTATACAGTCTGTCTAATAGACTGGTTAATATGTTACCTATACAGTCTGTCAAAGAGACTGGTTAATATGTTACCTATACAGTCTGTCTAAGAGACTGGTTAATATGTTACCTATACAGTCTGTCTAATAGACTGGTTAATATGTTACCTATACAGTCTGTCTAATAGACTGGTTAATATGTTACCTATACAGTCTGTCTAATAGACTGGTTAATATGTTACCTATACAGTCTGTCTAAGAGACTGGTTAATATGTTACCTATACAGTCTGTCTAATAGACTGGTTAATATGTTACCTATACAGTCTGTCTAAGAGACTGGTTAATATGTTACCTATACAGTCTGTCTAAGAGACTGGTTAATATGTTACCTATACAGTCTGTCTAATAGACTGGTTAATATGTTACCATACAGTCTGTCTGAGAGACTGGTTAATATGTTACCCATACAGTCTGTCTGAGAGACTGGTTAATATGTTACCTATACAGTCTGTCTAAGAGACTGGTTAATATGTTACCTATACAGTCTGTCTAAGAGACTGGTTAATATGTTACCTATACAGTCTGTCTAAGAGACTGGTTAATATGTTACAGTCTGTCTAATAGACTGGTTAATATGTTACCTATACAGTCTGTCAAAGAGACTGGTTAATATGTTACCTATACAGTCTGTCTAAGAGACTGGTTAATATGTTACCTATACAGTCTGTCTAAGAGACTGGTTAATATGTTACCTATACAGTCTGTCTAAGAGACTGGTTAATATGTTACCTATACAGTCTGTCTAATAGACTGGTTAATATGTTACCTATACAGTCTGTCTAATAGACTGGTTAATATGTTACCTATACAGTCTGTCTGAGAGACTGGTTAATATGTTACCTATACAGTCTGTCTAAGAGACTGGTTAATATGTTACCTATACAGTCTGTCTAATAGACTGGTTAATATGTTACCTATACAGTCTGTCTAAGAGACTGGTTAATATGTTACCCATACAGTCTGTCTAATAGACTGGTTAATATGTTACCTGGTATAATTTCCAACTCTATATCTGGCATGGTACAGATGTCTTTTTTAAAGCCCATAACCATGTGTGTGAGGTGGATACTTTAGTTTAAAAGTAGATTTGTTTACGACAACCAAGAATCACTCTGTGCGACCCTGATTTAGCCCACTGCAGTATTAATCAATAGACCTCACAGAGTGAGACGAAAGGCTTCAGTGACTCACTGAGGAGTCAGCAACAGAGAACCTACAGACTGTGATTCATTGAGGAGTCAGCAACAGAGAACCTACAGACTGTGATTCATTGAGGAGTCAGCAACAGAGAACCTACAGACTGTGATTCATTGAGGAGTCAGCAACAGACAACCTACAGACTGTGATTCATTGAGGAGTCAGCAACAGAGAACCTACAGACTGTGATTCATTGAGGAGTCAGCAACAGAGAACCTACAGACTGTGATTCATTGAGGAGTCAGCAACAGAGAACCTACAGACTGTGATTCATTGAGGAGTCAGCAACAGAGACCCTACAGACTGTGATTCATTGAGGAGTCAGCAACAGAGACCCTACAGACTGTGATTCATTGAGGAGTCAGCAACAGAGAACCTACAGACTGTGATTCATTGAGGAGTCAGCAACAGAGAACCTACAGACTGTGATTCATTGAGGAGTCAGCAACAGAGAACCTACAGACTGTGATTCATTGAGGAGTCAGCAACAGAGAACCTACAGACTGTGATTCATTGAGGAGTCAGCAACAGAGACCCTACAGACTGTGATTCATTGAGGAGTCAGCAACATAGAACCTACAGACTGTGATTCATTGAGGAGTCAGCAACAGAGACCCTACAGACTGTGATTCATTGAGGAGTCAGCAACAGAGACCCTACAGACTGTGATTCATTGAGGAGTCAGCAACAGAGACCCTACAGACTGTGATTCATTGAGGAGTCAGCAACAGAGACCCTACAGACTGTGATTCATTGAGGAGTCAGCAACAGAGAACCTACAGACTGTGATTCATTGAGGAGTCAGCAACAGAGAACCTACAGACTGTGATTCATTGAGGAGTCAGCAACATAGAACCTACAGACTGTGATTCATTGAGGAGTCAGCAACAGAGAACCTACAGACTGTGATTCATTGAGGAGTCAGCAACAGAGAACCTACAGACTGTGATTCATTGAGGAGTCAGCAACAGAGACCCTACAGACTGTGATTCATTGAGGAGTCAGCAACAGAGACCCTACAGACTGTGATTCATTGAGGAGTCAGCAACAGAGACCCTACAGACTGTGATTCATTGAGGAGTCAGCAACAGAGACCCTACAGACTGTGATTCATTGAGGAGTCAGCAACAGAGAACCTACAGACTGTGATTCATTGAGGAGTCAGCAACAGAGAACCTACAGACTGTGATTCATTGAGGAGTCAGCAACATAGAACCTACAGACTGTGATTCATTGAGGAGTCAGCAACAGAGAACCTACAGACTGTGATTCATTGAGGAGTCTCTGTTGCTGACTTCATTTTTTGTTTGTATCCCAATATTAAACTTTTATACTGTATACATCACAGAACACTGAAATATAACTAAACCGTTTCACATAGAAACACTGGATTTTCGGCGTAAAAAAAAAAGAAGAAGAATGTTTATTCATTATGAAAAAGATGAGTCACATTCCAGCGATGATGCCACTAGGTCATGTGACTGCAGGAAAGGGGTGCCACAACTGTTATAAATGAACGGAGAGTTATCTAATTAGACCTGAGTCAAATACACTTGAGCTGCACTTGATTTACTATGATTCACTTAGACTGGTATAATACAAACTCCAAGGTAATTCAAGCACACTTCAAATACTTTCAAGTATTTTAGGTACTTGAACGTATTGGACCTGTGTATGTATTTAAATGGACATTATATTCAGTGGTTGACTTCCTCAACTGTTTTCCTTCGGTTATTCTAACTTCCACTCCTGCAATCAACCAACCAATCAGAGAACGGAGAGAGACTGGGAACAGAAATTAGCATGGGAATTGTTAACACACTGGCCCATTTCTTTTCCCTCGTGGCCCCCATTGTTAGCCAAATAACTGTCATTTTGCACAAAACCTCCAATTTAGACATGCCTATTGAGCTAAAGTTGGACCAGCCCATCTGGCATCTGCCAGAATTGCCCTATGGCCAGTCCATCACTGCAACCAATCAACCACACACATCTGCATGCTACTGTAGCTTATCATGTCCCTTAAAAACTACTGTGGCTAACCCCTCGACTCTCATTGCAAACCTCCCTTTCTCTCTCTCGCTCTCCCTCTCCATTTCTTTCTTCCTCTCTATCTCCCCACCCACCCACCCACCCACCCATCCTCTCTCTCTCTCTCTCTCTCTCTCTCTCTCTCTCTCTCTCTCTCTCTCTCTCTCTCTCTCTCTCTCTCTCTTTCTTCCTCTCTTTCTCCCTATCTCCCCACCCCTCCCTCTCTTTTTCACTCTCTCTCTCTCTCGCTCTCTCTCTCTCTCTCTCTCTCTCTCTCTCGGTCTCTCTATCTCCCCACCCACCCACCCACCCTCTCTCTCTCTCTCTCTCTCTCTCTCTCTCTCTCTCTCTCTCTCTCTCTCTCTCTCTCTCTCTCTCTCTCTCTCTCTCTCTCTCTCTCTCTCTCTCTCTATATATATATATCTCTATCTCTCTCTCTCTCTCTCTCTCTCTCTCTCTCTATCTCTCTCTTCTCTCTCTCTCTCTCTCTCTCTCTTTCTCTGTCCACAGCAATTATAGCGTAATTTCATCAAGCCGTAATGATAATGACAATCATAACAGTGGAATCCCCATGTTCAAGTAAATGCATAATTAATCAGTGTATTAATGACAACAGTCTGGAAACATCTGAATCTCTCAATGTTAGTGTGCGTCCCAAATGGCACTCTGTTCTCTAAATGCACTTCTTTTGAGCATCCCTGGTCCAAAGTAGTGCACTATATAGTGAATAGGGTGCCAGAGTCCTATTGACCCTGGTCCAAAGTAGTGCACTATATAGTGAATAGGGTGCCAGAGTCCTATTGACCCTGGTCCAAAGTAGCGCACTATATAGTGAATAGGGTGCCAGAGTCCTATTGACCCTGGTCCAAAGTAGTGCACTATATAGTGAATAGGGTGCCAGAGTCCTATTGACCCTGGTCTGAAGTAGTGCACTATATAGTGAATCCCTTAGTCTCAGTCTCAGCTGAGAGACTCAGGTTGGGAGACAGTATTACTGCTAGCTAACAAGAGACCAGGGTTTTCCCAGATCATAACTATAATCAAATGTTTGAGTATGTATTTTGTTTCGAGATAATGTTCGAATTCATGGACAATACTGGACAAGAAGTGGAGATTTCTCTTTTCTCTCTCACTCGCCTGTCCGTCTCCTCACTTGAATTCCACGCTGACACTATTACTTGTCCACTCAAGCTTATCATTGTTGTCTTCTGTTGCCCACCAGGTGTCCTTAGAGCGTTCCTCAATGAGCTTGACACTTGATAAGCTAATTTCCTGACAATGGCTCACCGCTCATCGTACTGGGCGACTTCAACCTCCTGACGTCTGCCTTCAAATTCATTTCTTTCCCCTCCTTGCCGCTTTTGACCTTACCCTTTCCCAGTCCCCTCCCACTCACAAGGCATGCAAAACGATTGAGCTTATCTTTTGTAGAGGCTGTTTACCTACTAATCTCCTCTCCTGGTCTGTGATCACTGTTTCCTTTTCTCTCTCCCTTTCCTCCATCCCTAGCCACTCAGCCCCTACCCAGGTGGTCATGTGCCATCGCAATCTCCTCTCTCTGTCCCACTACTCTCTCCTCTTCTTTCACCTATCATCTATCCCTCCTGTCTCCTGATTCTGCCTCTTCGACCCTACTCTCCTCCCTTTCCTCATCCTATGACTCTCACTGTCCCCTTTCCTCCCGGCCGGCTCTGCCCTCCCCTCCTGCTCCGTGGCTAAGTGACTCATTGCGAGCTTACAGAACAGGGCTGTGGGGAGCCCTGTACTGGAGGAAAACTAAACCTCTGGAGGACCTATCCTCTGTGTTCACAGCTAAAGCCACTTTCTATCACTCTAAATGTCAAGCTTCTGCCTCTAACCCTAGGAAACAATTTTCCACCTTAGTCCTCCACCCACCCCCCCCCTCCTCCCTCTCTGCTGACGACTTTGGCAACCACTTTGAAAAGAAGGTTGACGACATCCGCTCCTCATTCACTCAGCCTATTGAGTTCACTGGTGCAACTCACACAGAACTACCCTACGCCTTGACCTCTTTCTCCCGTCTCTCTCCAGATGAAATCCTGTGACTAGTGAGGTCCGGCCGCCCGACAACTTGCCTGCTTAAAACCCCATCTCTGGAGACCTTCTCACTTCCCTCGGACATCCCTCGGACACTTCCCTCGGACATCTCACTTCCCTCGGACATTGAGCGTGCTGTCTCTGACCAACACTCTCACTTTCTCTCTCAGAATGATCTTCTTGACCCTAAGCAGTCAGGCTTCAAGATGGGTCACTCAACCGAGACTGCTCTCTCTACAAACCAAGTCACTCAGCTCAGTCATATCCTCACATGGACTCTCCTATCATTGCTATGCTTATGACACTTTTCTCCTTCCCCCCTTCTGACACACAGGTGTCAACACCCATCTTTGCTTGCCTGGCAGATATCTCAGCTTGTATGTCGACCCACCACCTCAAGCTCAACCTCGACAAGACAGAGCTGCTCTTTTTCGCAGGGAAGGCTTGCCTGCTCTAGGAATTCTCCATCAAGGTTGACAACTCCACAGTGTCTCCCTCCCAGAGTGCAAAGAACCTTGGTGTGAACCTGGACAACACCCTGTCTTTTTCTGAAAACATCAAAGCAGTGACTTGCTCATGGAGGTTCATGCTCTACAACATCCGTAGAGTACAACCCTACCTCACACAGGAAGCGGCGCAGGTCTTAATCCAGGCATTTGTCGTCTACCATCTGGACTACTGCAACTCTCAGTTGGCTAGTTTCACCACTAGTGCCATCAAACCCCTGCAACTTCTTCAGAACGCTGCAGCCCGCCTGGTGTTCAACCTTCCTAACTCCTCCCATGTCACCCCGCTCCTCCACACACTCTATTGACTTCCAGTGGAAGCTCACATCCACTACAAGACCATGGTGCTTACCTACGGAACAGCAAGAGGAACTGACCCTCCCTACCTACATTCAGGCTATGCTCAAACCCTACACCCCAACCCGAGTACTCCGTTCTGCCTCCTCTGGTCTCTTTCCCCTCCAACCCCTATGGGAGGGCAACTCCCCCTCAGCCCAGTCCAAACTCTTCTCTGTCCTGGTGAACCAACTCCCCCTCAGCCCAGTCCAAGCTCTTCTCTGTCCTGGTGAACAAACTCCCCCTCAGCCCAGTCCAAGCTCTTCTCTGTCTTGGCACCCCAATGGTGGAATGGTGGAAACAGCTTGAAGCCAGACCTCCTTCAAAGAGTATCTTAAATAATCCCCCCCCCCCCCCCCCCCCCCACACACACACACACAAACACACAAAAAGGGACTTTCGTGAACGTACACTCGCACTTGACTTTCCCCCTTTACTAGCTCTGACTCTACTGATAACTACTTTATTGAAGGAAACATGTACTTCCTGTGACTGTGAAATGTGTTTTTCCCA
The DNA here is from genome assembly GCF_045679555.1 of Salvelinus alpinus. Taxonomy (NCBI): domain Eukaryota; kingdom Metazoa; phylum Chordata; class Actinopteri; order Salmoniformes; family Salmonidae; genus Salvelinus; species Salvelinus alpinus. Next base: position 10,510,362 of record NC_092090.1, on the reverse strand, counting down.
CCCAGCTATTTTAAGATGAATGCACTAACTGTAAGTGTCTCTGGATAACAGCGTCTGCTAAATGACTCACATGTCAAATGTAGAAGACGTTAGGAGAATGTTCCTTACAACGTAATATAAATGTTTTGAGAACCAAACACCGTTTGGCTCAAGATTCAGATTTTGTTTAAAAAAATAAATAAATCTGACTTTTTGCCCTGATGTGTCAAAACTCCTACAAAAATCTGCATGAATGATAATCCACATAATAATCCACATTTCCTGTTGCTGCAGGATTATTATCCTGTTGAAGCAGGGTCAAATTAAGATGGTGCACCTTGAACCATGAGGTCAACTAATCCCATTCACCCCAGGGGAGATGAAAGTTGAGCCAGAGTGTGTGTGTTTGGTGTGTGAGTTTCCGGTGGCAGACGTGCCAGTGTTTAGTGGCTTACGAGGCAGAAGAGAGCTTGCAACTGTATACAAAGCCTGGCAATGACTCAACGTCATGACTCGTTTCGATCCTCTAGCTGCTCACACACACACACACACACACACACACACACACACACACACACACACACACACACACACACACACACACACACACACACACACACACACACACACACACACACACACACACACACACACAGAGAGAGAGAGAGAGACTTATCGCTTTAACGGGACACGCTACTGTAGCTATTGCTTTCCTTCTGAGCCGCACAGGATAATACTGTACCTTTCACCAGGATAATACTGTACCCTTCAACAGGATAGTACTGTACCTTTCACCAGGATAGTACTGTACCCTTCACCAGGATAGTACTGTACCTTTCACCAGGATAGTACTGTACCCTTCACCAGGATAGTACTGTACCTTCAACAGGATAGTACTGTACCTTTCACCAGGATAGTACTGTACCCTTCACCAGGATAGTACTGTACCTTTCACCAGGATAGTACTGTACCCTTCACCAGGATAATACTGTACCCTTCACCAGGATAATACGGTACCCTTCACCAGGATAATACTGTACCCTTCACCAGGATAGTACTGTACCCTTCACCAGGATAATACTGTACCCTTCACCAGGATAATACTGTACCCTTCACCAGGATAGTACTGTACCCTTCACCAGGATAATACTGTACCCTTCACCAGGATAATACTGTACCCTCTACCAGGATAGTACTGTACCCTTCACCAGGATAATACTGTACCCTTCACCAGGATAATACTGTACCCTTCACCAGGATAATACTGTACCCTTCACCAGGATAGTACTGTACCCTTCACCAGGATAATACTGTACCCTTCACCAGGATAGTACTGTACCCTTCACCAGGATAATACTGTACCCTTCACCAGGATAATACTGTACCTTTCACCAGGATAATACTGTACCCTTCACCAGGATAGTACTGTACCTTTCACCAGGATAGTACTGTACCCTTCACCAGGATAATACTGTACCCTTCACCAGGATAATACTGTACCCTTCACCAGGATAGTACTGTACCTTTCACCAGGATAGTACTGTACCCTTCACCAGGATAGTACTGTACCCTTCACCAGGATAATACTGTACCCTTCACCAGGATAATACTGTACCCTTCACCAGGATAGTACTGTACCCTTCACCAGGATAGCTGCAGTTCACCCTGCAAGATTATAACATCATATTCTCTCTCTCTCTCTCTCTCTCTCTCTCTCTCTCTCTCTCTCTCTCTCTCTCTCTCTCTCTCTCTCTCTCTCTCTCTCTGTCTCTGTCTCTGTCTCTCTTTCTCTTTCTCTCTTTCTCTCCCTCTCTCTCTCTATCTGTTCTCTTTCTCTCCATCCATATCTTATTTCAAGCTCCCTGGATCTGCACAGTACTGTAAACTGTCCATGCCTTAAATCAGTAGCCCTCCCTCCCTCCCTCCCTCCCTCCCTCCCTCCCTCCCTCCCAGTCTGCCTGCTTTTCCTCTCCCTCTAAGTCCTGTTGGGTAATATGGATAGAAATTGAGCTTGTCATGTATTATAGTTTTACTTCCAACAGATACAATGTCATCCACACACACACACAGCAGGGGGCCCTCATCCTATTTCCCCACGAGGACAGGGTTTTCTCTCCCCACCATGGAAGCTCTTATGTGTGTCTTGAGAAGAGGAGTTGCTTGTGGATTTTTCAACTACTGTTAAATACCGTTCGTTGGTTTTATGTTGTAAACTGGCAAATGTTAGCAAACCAGATAAAGGGAAGGAGTTACTCAGACAGTGTGCATGTGTGCACATGTAGAGGACTGGATGCCGTGCTGCTAGCTTAGTGAGTACAGCTTCCTCATGATATCTCAGGACTGGATGCCGTGCTGCTAGCTTAGTGAGTACAGCTTCCTCCTGACTGGCTGCTGCTAGCTTAGTGAGTACAGCTTCCTCCTGACTGGCTGCTGTTAGCTTAGTGAGTACAGCTTCCTCCTGACTGGCTGCTGCTAGCTTAGTGAGTACAGCTTCCTCCTGACTGGCTGCTGCTAGCTTAGTGAGTACAGCTTCCTCCTGACTGGCTGCTGCTACCTTAGTGAGTACAGCTTCCTCCTGACTGGATGCTGTTAGCTTAGTGAGCACAGCTTCCTCCTGACTGGATGCTGTTAGCTTAGTGAGCACAGCTTCCTCCTGACTGGCTGCTGCTACCTTAGTGAGTACAGCTTCCTCCTGACTGGATGCTGTTAGCTTAGTGAGCACAGCTTCCTCCTGACTGGCTGCTGCTACCTTAGTGAGTACAGCTTCCTCCTGACTGGCTGCTGTTAGCTTAGTGAGCACAGCTTCCTCCTGACTGGATGCTGTTAGCTTAGTGAGTACAGCTTCCTCCTGACTGGCTGCTGTTAGCTTAGTGAGTACAGCTTCCTCCTGACTGGCTGCTGTTAGCTTAGTGAGTACAGCTTCCTCCTGACTGGCTGCTGTTAGCTTAGTAAGGACAGCTTCCTCCTGACTGGCTGCTGTTAGCTTAGTAAGGACAGCTTCCTCCTGACTGGCTGCTGTTAGCTTAGTAAGGACAGCTTCCTCCTGACTGGCTGCTGTTAGCTTAGTAAAGACAGCTTCCTCCTGACTGGCTGCTGTTAGCTTAGTGAGTACAGCTTCCTCCTGACTGGCTGCTGTTAGCTTAGTAAGTACAGCTTCCTCCTGACTGGCTGCTGTTAGCTTAGTAAGGACAGCTTCCTCCTGACTGGCTGCTGTTAGCTTAGTAAGGACAGCTTCCTCCTGACTGGCTGCTGTTAGCTTAGTAAGGACAGCTTCCTCCTGACTGGCTGCTGTTAGCTTAGTAAGTACAGCTTCCTCCTGACTGGCTGCTGTTAGCTTAGTAAGGACAGCTTCCTCCTGACTGGCTGCTGTTAGCTTAGTAAGTACAGCTTCCTCCTGACTGGCTGCTGTTAGCTTAGTAAGGACAGCTTCCTCCTGACTGGCTGATGTTAGCTTAGTAAGCTGTTAGCTTAGCTTCCTTCTGATTGGGCTCATAACGAGGCTTGAACCCCGGGGTCCTCTGCCTCACTAACACACGTGACCGCTCTCCTGAAGCATCTTACCTAGTTACGCCACTGAAAAGCTCGCGATTGGGCAGCACAACTGGAGACACTTCAGGCTGAGGAGTGAGTTGTACACATCCCCCATCTGCTACGTATGCATGTGTGTGGCTGTGTGTTCGGGTTGGTCGTCTGTACTGAATAACCTGCCCGGGTCACTGTGGCCTTCAAACATGAAGTAGATTACAGACCTCACTCATTACTGCTGTTCTTTCTTCTTGGTCCTCCTTTCATGCTGAACAATTCTCTCTCTCTCTCTGTCTCTCTCTCTCTCTCTGTCTCTCTCTGTCTCTCTCTCTCTCTCTCTCTCTCTCTCTCTCTCTCTCTCTCTCTCTCTCTCTCTCTCTCTCTCTCTCTCTCTCTCTCTCTCTCTCTCTCTCTCTCTCTCTCTCTGTCTGTCTGTCTGTCTCTCTCTGTCTCTCTTGCTCTCTCTCTCTCTCTCAAGAGGTTTTAGTCATAGCATACAATTGGCCAACCATCGTCAGAAGTACCTGTAGTGTAGCCAGGTATGTGGTCTTTTATAAGACCTGTCTTGGGGACTCATGGCCTATTGTTGCTGCTAATGAATAACGGAATGGTAATGTGTGTTATTGTACGGTTCACATTTTAATAAGCCTGCTGTGACACATACAGTTAGTCTTCAAAAGCCTTTAGTTAGTTAGAAGTAACACAAAAGAGGAATGAGTGAAGGAGAAAAGGGGGGGGTTTAGTAGTCTCGCCCACAAGCCGTCTCTCTCTCTCTGTCCAGACGTCTGGTTTCACAGAGCCTCAGAACGCCTCAGATCCTCCCCTTTACATTGTGTTCTTCAAAAGCGCAAGCAGCAAGTGATTTAAACAAGGAAGTGAGTTCGGGAAAATCTGAAAAGTACGCGTCTTAGAAAAAGTTTTGTCATATAAACTTTATCTGCCCGAACTCAGAAACAAATGGGCTTCCAAAAAATGGTATGGTCAATGTGGTAGAACATGTATTTTGGTTGGTGATTTTCACCATTTTTCAAGTCCCATCCAATACAGCTGTAACAGGCTCGCCCCCTCCATTTCAACCACACCCCTTCCAAGTCACATCTAATACAGCTGTAACAGGCTCGCCCCCTCCATTTCAACCACACCCCTTCCAAGTCACATCTAATACAGCTGTAACAGGCTCGCCCCCTCCATTTCAACCACACCCCTTTCAAGTCCCATCTAATACAGCTGTAACAGGCTCGCCCCCTCCATTTCAACCACACCCCTTTCAAGTCCCATCTAATACAGCTGTAACAGGCTCGCCCCCTCCATTTCAACCACACCCCTTTCAAGTCCCATCTAATACAGCTGTAACAGGCTCGCCCCCTCCCCCGGCCTCCATTTCAACCACACCCCTTAATCTGCTGCCTGTCCTGGTCCCTGTACTTAGTCTGCTGCCTGTCCTAGTCCCTGTAATTAGTGTGCTGCCTGTCCTTGTCCCTGTAATTAGTCTGCTGCCTGTCCTGGTCCCTGTAATTAGTCTGCTGCCTGTCCTGGTCTCTGTAATTAGTCTGCTGCCTGTCCTGGCCTCTGTAATTAGTCTGCTGCCTGTCCTGGCCTCTGTAATTAGTCTGCTGCCTGTCCTGGTCCCTGTAATTAGTCTGCTGCCTGTCCTGGTCCCTGTAATTAGTCTGCTGCCTGTCCTGGTCCCTGTAATTAGTCTGCTGCCTGTCCTGGTCCCTGTAATTAGTCTGCTGCCTGTCCTGGTCCCTGTAATTAGTCTGCTGCCTGTCCTGGTCCCTGTAATTAGTCTGCTGCCTGTAATTAGTCTGCTGCCTGTCCTGGTCCCTGTAATTAGTCTGCTGCCTGTCCTGGTCCCTGTAATTAGTCTGCTGCCTGTCCTGGTCTCTGTAATTAGTCTGCTGCCTGTCCTGGTCCCTGTAATTAGTCTGCTGCCTGTCCTGGCCTCTGTAATTAGTCTGCTGCCTGTCCTGGTCCCTGTAATTAGTCTGCTGCCTGTCCTGGTCCCTGTAATTAGTCTGCTGCCTGTCCTGGTCCCTGTAATTAGTCTGCTGCCTGTCCTGGTCCCTGTAATTAGTCTGCTGCCTGTCCTGGTCCCTGTAATTAGTCTGCTGCCTGTCCTGGCCTCTGTAATTCGTCTGCTGCCTGTCCTGGCCTCTGTAATTAGTCTGCTGCCTGTCCTGGTCCCTGTAATTAGTCTGCTGCCTGTCCTGGTCCCTGTAATTAGTCTGCTGCCTGTCCTGGCCTCTGTAATTAGTCTGCTGCCTGTCCTGGTCCCTGTAATTAGTCTGCTGCCTGTCCTGGTCCCTGTAATTAGTCTGCTGCCTGTCCTGGTCTCTGTAATTAGTCTGCTGCCTGTCCTGGTCCCTGTAATTAGTCTGCTGCCTGTCCTGGTCCCTGTAATTAGTCTGCTGCCTGTCCTGGCCTCTGTAATTAGTCTGCTGCCTGTCCTGGCCTCTGTAATTAGTCTGCTGCCTGTCCTGGCCTCTGTAATTAGTATGCTGCCTGTCCTGGTCTCTGTAATTAGTCTGCTGCCTGTCCTGGCCTCTGTAATTAGTCTGCTGCCTGTCCTGGTCCCTGTAATTAGTCTGCTGCCTGTCCTGGTCTCTGTAATTAGTCTGCTGCCTGTCCTGGCCTCTGTAATTAGTCTGCTGCCTGTAATTAGTCTGCTGCCTGTCCTGGTCCCTGTAATTAGTCTGCTGCCTGTCCTGGTCCCTGTAATTAGTCTGCTGCCTGTCCTGGTCCCTGTAATTAGTCTGCTGCCTGTAATTAGTCTGCTGCCTGTCCTGGTCCCTGTAATTAGTCTGCTGCCTGTCCTGGTCCCTGTAATTAGTCTGCTGCCTGTCCTGGTCTCTGTAATTAGTCTGCTGCCTGTCCTGGTCCCTGTAATTAGTCTGCTGCCTGTCCTGGCCTCTGTAATTAGTCTGCTGCCTGTCCTGGTCCCTGTAATTAGTCTGCTTCCTGTCCTGGTCCCTGTAATTAGTCTGCTGCCTGTCCTGGTCTCTGTAATTAGTCTGCTGCCTGTCCTGGTCCCTGTAATTAGTCTGCTGCCTGTCCTGGTCCCTGTAATTAGTCTGCTGCCTGTCCTGGCCTCTGTAATTAGTCTGCTGCCTGTCCTGGCCTCTGTAATTAGTATGCTGCCTGTCCTGGTCCCTGTAATTAGTCTGCAGCCTGTCCTGGTCTCTGTAATTAGTCTGCTGCCTGTCCTGGTCTCTGTAATTAGTCTGCTGCCTGTCCTGGTCCCTGTAATTAGTCTGCTGCCTGTCCTGGTCCCTGTAATTAGTCTGCTGCCTGTCCTGGCCTCTGTAATTAGTCTGCTGCCTGTCCTGGCCTCTGTAATTAGTCTGCTGCCTGTCCTGGCCTCTGTAATTAGTCTGCTGCCTGTCCTGGCCTCTGTAATTAGTCTGCTGCCTGTCCTGGTCCCTGTAATTAGTCTGCTGCCTGTCCTGGTCCCTGTAATTAGTCTGCTGCCTGTCCTGGTCTCTGTAATTAGTCTGCTGCCTGTCCTGGTCCCTGTAATTAGTCTGCTGCCTGTCCTGGTCCCTGTAATTAGTCTGCTGCCTGTCCTGGCCTCTGTAATTAGTCTGCTGCCTGTCCTGGCCTCTGTAATTAGTCTGCTGCCTGTCCTGGCCTCTGTAATTAGTATGCTGCCTGTCCTGGTCCCTGTAATTAGTCTGCTGCCTGTCCTGGTCTCTGTAATTAGTCTGCTGCCTGTCCTGGCCTCTGTAATTAGTCTGCTGCCTGTCCTGGTCCCTGTAATTAGTCTGCTGCCTGTCCTGGTCTCTGTAATTAGTCTGCTGCCTGTCCTGGTCCCTGTAATTAGTCTGCTGCCTGTCCTGGTCCCTGTAATTAGTCTGCTGCCTGTCCTGGTCCCTGTAATTAGTCTGCTGCCTGTCCTGGTCCCTGTAATTAGTCTGCTGCCTGTAATTAGTCTGCTGCCTGTCCTGGTCCCTGTAATTAGTCTGCTGCCTGTCCTGGTCCCTGTAATTAGTCTGCTTCCTGTCCTGGTCTCTGTAATTAGTCTGCTGCCTGTCCTGGTCCCTGTAATTAGTCTGCTGCCCGTCCTGGCCTCTGTAATTAGTCTGCTGCCTGTCCTGGTCCCTGTAATTAGTCTGCTTCCTGTCCTGGTCCCTGTAATTAGTCTGCTGCCTGTCCTGGTCTCTGTAATTAGTCTGCTGCCTGTCCTGGTCCCTGTAATTAGTCTGCTGCCTGTCCTGGTCCCTGTAATTAGTCTGCTGCCTGTCCTGGCCTCTGTAATTAGTCTGCTGCCTGTCCTGGCCTCTGTAATTAGTCTGCTGCCTGTCCTGGTCCCTGTAATTAGTCTGCTGCCTGTCCTGGTCCCTGTAATTAGTCTGCTGCCTGTCCTGGTCCCTGTAATTAGTCTGCTGCCTGTCCTGGCCTCTGTAATTAGTCTGCTGCCTGTCCTGGCCTCTGTAATTAGTCTGCTGCCTGTCCTGGCCTCTGTAATTAGTATGCTGCCTGTCCTGGTCCCTGTAATTAGTCTGCTGCCTGTCCTGGCCTCTGTAATTAGTCTGCTGCCTGTCCTGGCCTCTGTAATTAGTCTGCTGCCTGTCCTGGTCTCTGTAATTAGTCTGCTGCCTGTCCTGGTCCCTGTAATTAGTCTGCTGCCTGTCCTGGTCCCTGTAATTAGTCTGCTGCCTGTAATTAGTCTGCTGCCTGTCCTGGTCTCTGTAATTAGTCTGCTGCCTGTCCTGGTCCCTGTAATTAGTCTGCTGCCTGTCCTGGCCTCTGTAATTAGTCTGCTGCTTGTCCTGGTCCCTGTAATTAGTCTGCTGCCTGTCCTGGTCCCTGTAATTAGTCTGCTGCCTGTCCTGGTCTCTGTAATTAGTCTGCTGCCTGTCCTGGTCCCTGTAATTAGTCTGCTGCCTGTCCTGGTCCCTGTAATTAGTCTGCTGCCTGTCCTGGCCTCTGTAATTAGTCTGCTGCCTGTCCTGGCCTCTGTAATTAGTCTGCTGCCTGTCCTGGTCCCTGTAATTAGTCTGCTGCCTGTCCTGGTCCCTGTAATTAGTCTGCTGCCTGTCCTGGTCTCTGTAATTAGTCTGCTGCCTGTCCTGGTCCCTGTAATTAGTCTGCTGCCTGTCCTGGTCCCTGTAATTAGTCTGCTGCCTGTCCTGGCCTCTGTAATTAGTCTGCTGCCTGTCCTGGCCTCTGTAATTAGTCTGCTGCCTGTCCTGGCCTCTGTAATTAGTATGCTGCCTGTCCTGGTCCCTGTAATTAGTCTGCTGCCTGTCCTGGTCTCTGTAATTAGTCTGCTGCCTGTCCTGGCCTCTGTAATTAGTCTGCTGCCTGTCCTGGTCCCTGTAATTAGTCTGCTGCCTGTCCTGGTCTCTGTAATTAGTCTGCTGCCTGTCCTGGCCTCTGTAATTAGTCTGCTGCCTGTCCTGGTCCCTGTAATTAGTCTGCTGCCTGTCCTGGTCCCTGTAATTAGTCTGCTGCCTGTAATTAGTCTGCTGCCTGTCCTGGTCCCTGTAATTAGTCTGCTGCCTGTCCTGGTCCCTGTAATTAGTCTGCTTCCTGTCCTGGTCTCTGTAATTAGTCTGCTGCCTGTCCTGGTCCCTGTAATTAGTCTGCTGCCCGTCCTGGCCTCTGTAATTAGTCTGCTGCCTGTCCTGGTCCCTGTAATTAGTCTGCTTCCTGTCCTGGTCCCTGTAATTAGTCTGCTGCCTGTCCTGGTCTCTGTAATTAGTCTGCTGCCTGTCCTGGTCCCTGTAATTAGTCTGCTGCCTGTCCTGGTCCCTGTAATTAGTCTGCTGCCTGTCCTGGCCTCTGTAATTAGTCTGCTGCCTGTCCTGGCCTCTGTAATTAGTCTGCTGCCTGTCCTGGTCCCTGTAATTAGTCTGCTGCCTGTCCTGGTCCCTGTAATTAGTCTGCTGCCTGTCCTGGTCCCTGTAATTAGTCTGCTGCCTGTCCTGGCCTCTGTAATTAGTCTGCTGCCTGTCCTGGCCTCTGTAATTAGTCTGCTGCCTGTCCTGGCCTCTGTAATTAGTATGCTGCCTGTCCTGGTCCCTGTAATTAGTCTGCTGCCTGTCCTGGCCTCTGTAATTAGTCTGCTGCCTGTCCTGGCCTCTGTAATTAGTCTGCTGCCTGTCCTGGTCTCTGTAATTAGTCTGCTGCCTGTCCTGGTCCCTGTAATTAGTCTGCTGCCTGTCCTGGTCCCTGTAATTAGTCTGCTGCCTGTAATTCGTCTGCTGCCTGTCCTGGTCCCTGTAATTAGTCTGCTGCCTGTCCTGGTCCCTGTAATTAGTCTGCTGCCTGTCCTGGTCTCTGTAATTAGTCTGCTGCCTGTCCTGGTCCCTGTAATTAGTCTGCTGCCTGTCCTGGCCTCTGTAATTAGTCTGCTGCTTGTCCTGGTCCCTGTAATTAGTCTGCTGCCTGTCCTGGTCCCTGTAATTAGTCTGCTGCCTGTCCTGGTCTCTGTAATTAGTCTGCTGCCTGTCCTGGTCCCTGTAATTAGTCTGCTGCCTGTCCTGGTCCCTGTAATTAGTCTGCTGCCTGTCCTGGCCTCTGTAATTAGTCTGCTGCCTGTCCTGGCCTCTGTAATTAGTCTGCTGCCTGTCCTGGTCCCTGTAATTAGTCTGCTGCCTGTCCTGGTCCCTGTAATTAGTCTGCTGCCTGTCCTGGTCTCTGTAATTAGTCTGCTGCCTGTCCTGGTCCCTGTAATTAGTCTGCTGCCTGTCCTGGTCCCTGTAATTAGTCTGCTGCCTGTCCTGGCCTCTGTAATTAGTCTGCTGCCTGTCCTGGCCTCTGTAATTAGTCTGCTGCCTGTCCTGGCCTCTGTAATTAGTATGCTGCCTGTCCTGGTCCCTGTAATTAGTCTGCTGCCTGTCCTGGTCTCTGTAATTAGTCTGCTGCCTGTCCTGGCCTCTGTAATTAGTCTGCTGCCTGTCCTGGTCCCTGTAATTAGTCTGCTGCCTGTCCTGGTCTCTGTAATTAGTCTGCTGCCTGTCCTGGCCTCTGTAATTAGTCTGCTGCCTGTCCTGGTCCCTGTAATTAGTCTGCTGCCTGTCCTGGTCCCTGTAATTAGTCTGCTGCCTGTCCTGGTCCCTGTAATTAGTCTGCTGCCTGTAATTAGTCTGCTGCCTGTCCTGGTCCCTGTAATTAGTCTGCTGCCTGTCCTGGTCCCTGTAATTAGTCTGCTGCCTGTAATTAGTCTGCTGCCTGTCCTGGTCCCTGTAATTAGTCTGCTGCCTGTCCTGGTCCCTGTAATTAGTCTGCTGCCTGTAATTAGTCTGCTGCCTGTCCTGGTCCCTGTAATTAGTCTGCTGCCTGTCCTGGTCCCTGTAATTAGTCTGCTGCCTGTCCTGGTCTCTGTAATTAGTCTGCTGCCTGTCCTGGTCCCTGTAATTAGTCTGCTGCCTGTCCTGGCCTCTGTAATTAGTCTGCTGCCTGTCCTGGTCCCTGTAATTAGTCTGCTTCCTGTCCTGGTCCCTGTAATTAGTCTGCTGCCTGTCCTGGTCTCTGTAATTAGTCTGCTGCCTGTCCTGGTCCCTGTAATTAGTCTGCTGCCTGTCCTGGTCCCTGTAATTAGTCTGCTGCCTGTCCTGGCCTCTGTAATTAGTCTGCTGCCTGTCCTGGTCCCTGTAATTAGTCTGCTGCCTGTCCTGGTCCCTGTAATTAGTCTGCTGCCTGTCCTGGTCTCTGTAATTAGTCTGCTGCCTGTCCTGGTCCCTGTAATTAGTCTGCTGCCTGTCCTGGTCTCTGTAATTAGTCTGCTGCCTGTCCTGGTCCCTGTAATTAGTCTGCTGCCTGTCCTGGTCCCTGTAATTAGTCTGCTGCCTGTCCTGGCCTCTGTAATTAGTCTGCTGCCTGTCCTGGCCTCTGTAATTAGTCTGCTGCTTGTCCTGGCCTCTGTAATTAGTATGCTGCCTGTCCTGGTCCCTGTAATTAGTCTGCTGCCTGTCCTGGTCTCTGTAATTAGTCTGCTGCCTGTCCTGGCCTCTGTAATTAGTCTGCTGCCTGTCCTGGTCCCTGTAATTAGTCTGCTGCCTGTCCTGGTCTCTGTAATTAGTCTGCTGCCTGTCCTGGCCTCTGTAATTAGTCTGCTGCCTGTCCTGGTCCCTGTAATTAGTCTGCTGCCTGTCCTGGTCCCTGTAATTAGTCTGCTGCCTGTCCTGGTCCCTGTAATTAGTCTGCTGCCTGTAATTAGTCTGCTGCCTGTCCTGGTCCCTGTAATTAGTCTGCTGCCTGTCCTGGTCCCTGTAATTAGTCTGCTGCCTGTCCTGGTCCCTGTAATTAGTCTGCTGCCTGTAATTAGTCTGCTGCCTGTCCTGGTCCCTGTAATTAGTCTGCTGCCTGTCCTGGTCCCTGTAATTAGTCTGCTGCCTGTCCTGGTCTCTGTAATTAGTCTGCTGCCTGTCCTGGTCCCTGTAATTAGTCTGCTGCCTGTCCTGGCCTCTGTAATTAGTCTGCTGCCTGTCCTGGTCCCTGTAATTAGTCTGCTTCCTGTCCTGGTCCCTGTAATTAGTCTGCTGCCTGTCCTGGTCTCTGTAATTAGTCTGCTGCCTGTCCTGGTCCCTGTAATTAGTCTGCTGCCTGTCCTGGTCCCTGTAATTAGTATGCTGCCTGTCCTGGCCTCTGTAATTAGTCTGCTGCCTGTCCTGGCCTCTGTAATTAGTCTGCTGCCTGTCCTGGCCTCTGTAATTAGTCTGCTGCCTGTCCTGGCCTCTGTAATTAGTCTGCTGCCTGTCCTGGCCTCTGTAATTAGTATGCTGCCTGTCCTGGTCCCTGTAATTAGTCTGCTGCCTGTCCTGGCCTCTGTAATTAGTCTGCTGCCTGTCCTGGCCTCTGTAATTAGTCTGCTGCCTGTCCTGGTCCCTGTAATTAGTCTGCTGCCTGTAATTCGTCTGCTGCCTGTCCTGGTCCCTGTAATTAGTCTGCTGCCTGTCCTGGTCCCTGTAATTAGTCTGCTGCCTGTCCTGGTCTCTGTAATTAGTCTGCTGCCTGTCCTGGTCCCTGTAATTAGTCTGCTGCCTGTCCTGGTCCCTGTAATTAGTCTGCTGCCTGTCCTGGCCTCTGTAATTAGTCTGCTGCCTGTCCTGGCCTCTGTAATTAGTCTGCTGCCTGTCCTGGTCCCTGTAATTAGTCTGCTGCCTGTCCTGGTCCCTGTAATTAGTCTGCTGCCTGTCCTGGTCTCTGTAATTAGTCTGCTGCCTGTCCTGGTCCCTGTAATTAGTCTGCTGCCTGTCCTGGTCCCTGTAATTAGTCTGCTGCCTGTCCTGGCCTCTGTAATTAGTCTGCTGCCTGTCCTGGCCTCTGTAATTAGTCTGCTGCCTGTCCTGGCCTCTGTAATTAGTATGCTGCCTGTCCTGGTCCCTGTAATTAGTCTGCTGCCTGTCCTGGTCTCTGTAATTAGTCTGCTGCCTGTCCTGGCCTCTGTAATTAGTCTGCTGCCTGTCCTGGTCCCTGTAATTAGTCTGCTGCCTGTCCTGGTCTCTGTAATTAGTCTGCTGCCTGTCCTGGCCTCTGTAATTAGTCTGCTGCCTGTCCTGGTCCCTGTAATTAGTCTGCTGCCTGTCCTGGTCCCTGTAATTAGTCTGCTGCCTGTCCTGGTCCCTGTAATTAGTCTGCTGCCTGTAATTAGTCTGCTGCCTGTCCTGGTCCCTGTAATTAGTCTGCTGCCTGTCCTGGTCCCTGTAATTAGTCTGCTGCCTGTAATTAGTCTGCTGCCTGTCCTGGTCCCTGTAATTAGTCTGCTGCCTGTCCTGGTCCCTGTAATTAGTCTGCTGCCTGTAATTAGTCTGCTGCCTGTCCTGGTCCCTGTAATTAGTCTGCTGCCTGTCCTGGTCCCTGTAATTAGTCTGCTGCCTGTCCTGGTCTCTGTAATTAGTCTGCTGCCTGTCCTGGTCCCTGTAATTAGTCTGCTGCCTGTCCTGGCCTCTGTAATTAGTCTGCTGCCTGTCCTGGTCCCTGTAATTAGTCTGCTTCCTGTCCTGGTCCCTGTAATTAGTCTGCTGCCTGTCCTGGTCTCTGTAATTAGTCTGCTGCCTGTCCTGGTCCCTGTAATTAGTCTGCTGCCTGTCCTGGTCCCTGTAATTAGTCTGCTGCCTGTCCTGGCCTCTGTAATTAGTCTGCTGCCTGTCCTGGCCTCTGTAATTAGTCTGCTGCCTGTCCTGGTCCCTGTAATTAGTCTGCTGCCTGTCCTGGTCCCTGTAATTAGTCTGCTGCCTGTCCTGGTCTCTGTAATTAGTCTGCTGCCTGTCCTGGTCCCTGTAATTAGTCTGCTGCCTGTCCTGGTCTCTGTAATTAGTCTGCTGCCTGTCCTGGTCCCTGTAATTAGTCTGCTGCCTGTCCTGGTCCCTGTAATTAGTCTGCTGCCTGTCCTGGCCTCTGTAATTAGTCTGCTGCCTGTCCTGGCCTCTGTAATTAGTCTGCTGCCTGTCCTGGCCTCTGTAATTAGTATGCTGCCTGTCCTGGTCCCTGTAATTAGTCTGCTGCCTGTCCTGGTCTCTGTAATTAGTCTGCTGCCTGTCCTGGCCTCTGTAATTAGTCTGCTGCCTGTCCTGGTCCCTGTAATTAGTCTGCTGCCTGTCCTGGTCTCTGTAAATAGTCTGCTGCCTGTCCTGGCCTCTGTAATTAGTCTGCTGCCTGTCCTGGTCCCTGTAATTAGTCTGCTGCCTGTCCTGGTCCCTGTAATTAGTCTGCTGCCTGTCCTGGTCCCTGTAATTAGTCTGCTGCCTGTAATTAGTCTGCTGCCTGTCCTGGTCCCTGTAATTAGTCTGCTGCCTGTCCTGGTCCCTGTAATTAGTCTGCTGCCTGTCCTGGTCCCTGTAATTAGTCTGCTGCCTGTAATTAGTCTGCTGCCTGTCCTGGTCCCTGTAATTAGTCTGCTGCCTGTCCTGGTCCCTGTAATTAGTCTGCTGCCTGTCCTGGTCTCTGTAATTAGTCTGCTGCCTGTCCTGGTCCCTGTAATTAGTCTGCTGCCTGTCCTGGCCTCTGTAATTAGTCTGCTGCCTGTCCTGGTCCCTGTAATTAGTCTGCTTCCTGTCCTGGTCCCTGTAATTAGTCTGCTGCCTGTCCTGGTCTCTGTAATTAGTCTGCTGCCTGTCCTGGTCCCTGTAATTAGTCTGCTGCCTGTCCTGGTCCCTGTAATTAGTCTGCTGCCTGTCCTGGCCTCTGTAATTAGTCTGCTGCCTGTCCTGGCCTCTGTAATTAGTCTGCTGCCTGTCCTGGTCCCTGTAATTAGTCTGCTGCCTGTCCTGGTCCCTGTAATTAGTCTGCTGCCTGTCCTGGTCTCTGTAATTAGTCTGCTGCCTGTCCTGGTCCCTGTAATTAGTCTGCTGCCTGTCCTGGTCTCTGTAATTAGTCTGCTGCCTGTCCTGGTCCCTGTAATTAGTCTGCTGCCTGTCCTGGTCCCTGTAATTAGTCTGCTGCCTGTCCTGGCCTCTGTAATTAGTCTGCTGCCTGTCCTGGCCTCTGTAATTAGTCTGCTGCCTGTCCTGGCCTCTGTAATTAGTATGCTGCCTGTCCTGGTCCCTGTAATTAGTCTGCTGCCTGTCCTGGTCTCTGTAATTAGTCTGCTGCCTGTCCTGGCCTCTGTAATTAGTCTGCTGCCTGTCCTGGTCCCTGTAATTAGTCTGCTGCCTGTCCTGGTCTCTGTAATTAGTCTGCTGCCTGTCCTGGCCTCTGTAATTAGTCTGCTGCCTGTCCTGGTCCCTGTAATTAGTCTGCTGCCTGTCCTGGTCCCTGTAATTAGTCTGCTGCCTGTCCTGGTCCCTGTAATTAGTCTGCTGCCTGTAATTAGTCTGCTGCCTGTCCTGGTCCCTGTAATTAGTCTGCTGCCTGTCCTGGTCCCTGTAATTAGTCTGCTGCCTGTCCTGGTCCCTGTAATTAGTCTGCTGCCTGTAATTAGTCTGCTGCCTGTCCTGGTCCCTGTAATTAGTCTGCTGCCTGTCCTGGTCCCTGTAATTAGTCTGCTGCCTGTCCTGGTCTCTGTAATTAGTCTGCTGCCTGTCCTGGTCCCTGTAATTAGTCTGCTGCCTGTCCTGGCCTCTGTAATTAGTCTGCTGCCTGTCCTGGTCCCTGTAATTAGTCTGCTTCCTGTCCTGGTCCCTGTAATTAGTCTGCTGCCTGTCCTGGTCTCTGTAATTAGTCTGCTGCCTGTCCTGGTCCCTGTAATTAGTCTGCTGCCTGTCCTGGTCCCTGTAATTAGTATGCTGCCTGTCCTGGCCTCTGTAATTAGTCTGCTGCCTGTCCTGGCCTCTGTAATTAGTCTGCTGCCTGTCCTGGTCCCTGTAATTAGTCTGCTGCTTGTCCTGGTCCCTGTAATTAGTCTGCTGCCTGTCCTGGTCTCTGTAATTAGTCTGCTGCCTGTCCTGGTCCCTGTAATTAGTCTGCTGCCTGTCCTGGTCCCTGTAATTAGTCTGCTGCCTGTCCTGGCCTCTGTAATTAGTCTGCTGCCTGTCCTGGCCTCTGTAATTAGTCTGCTGCCTGTCCTGGCCTCTGTAATTAGTATGCTGCCTGTCCTGGTCCCTGTAATTAGTCTGCTGCCTGTCCTGGTCTCTGTAATTAGTCTGCTGCCTGTCCTGGCCTCTGTAATTAGTCTGCTGCCTGTCCTGGTCCCTGTAATTAGTCTGCTGCCTGTCCTGGTCTCTGTAATTAGTCTGCTGCCTGTCCTGGCCTCTGTAATTAGTCTGCTGCCTGTCCTGGTCCCTGTAATTAGTCTGCTGCCTGTCCTGGTCCCTGTAATTAGTCTGCTGCCTGTAATTAGTCTGCTGCCTGTCCTGGTCCCTGTAATTAGTCTGCTGCCTGTCCTGGTCCCTGTAATTAGTCTGCTGCCTGTAATTAGTCTGCTGCCTGTCCTGGTCCCTGTAATTAGTCTGCTGCCTGTCCTGGTCCCTGTAATTAGTCTGCTGCCTGTCCTGGTCTCTGTAATTAGTCTGCTGCCTGTCCTGGTCCCTGTAATTAGTCTGCTGCCTGTCCTGGCCTCTGTAATTAGTCTGCTGCCTGTCCTGGTCCCTGTAATTAGTCTGCTTCCTGTCCTGGTCCCTGTAATTAGTCTGCTGCCTGTCCTGGTCTCTGTAATTAGTCTGCTGCCTGTCCTGGTCCCTGTAATTAGTCTGCTGCCTGTCCTGGTCCCTGTAATTAGTCTGCTGCCTGTCCTGGCCTCTGTAATTAGTCTGCTGCCTGTCCTGGCCTCTGTAATTAGTCTGCTGCCTGTCCTGGTCCCTGTAATTAGTCTGCTGCCTGTCCTGGTCCCTGTAATTAGTCTGCTGCCTGTCCTGGTCTCTGTAATTAGTCTGCTGCCTGTCCTGGTCCCTGTAATTAGTCTGCTGCCTGTCCTGGTCTCTGTAATTAGTCTGCTGCCTGTCCTGGTCCCTGTAATTAGTCTGCTGCCTGTCCTGGTCCCTGTAATTAGTCTGCTGCCTGTCCTGGCCTCTGTAATTAGTCTGCTGCCTGTCCTGGCCTCTGTAATTAGTCTGCTGCCTGTCCTGGCCTCTGTAATTAGTATGCTGCCTGTCCTGGTCCCTGTAATTAGTCTGCTGCCTGTCCTGGTCTCTGTAATTAGTCTGCTGCCTGTCCTGGCCTCTGTAATTAGTCTGCTGCCTGTCCTGGTCCCTGTAATTAGTCTGCTGCCTGTCCTGGTCTCTGTAAATAGTCTGCTGCCTGTCCTGGCCTCTGTAATTAGTCTGCTGCCTGTCCTGGTCCCTGTAATTAGTCTGCTGCCTGTCCTGGTCCCTGTAATTAGTCTGCTGCCTGTCCTGGTCCCTGTAATTAGTCTGCTGCCTGTAATTAGTCTGCTGCCTGTCCTGGTCCCTGTAATTAGTCTGCTGCCTGTCCTGGTCCCTGTAATTAGTCTGCTGCCTGTCCTGGTCCCTGTAATTAGTCTGCTGCCTGTAATTAGTCTGCTGCCTGTCCTGGTCCCTGTAATTAGTCTGCTGCCTGTCCTGGTCCCTGTAATTAGTCTGCTGCCTGTCCTGGTCTCTGTAATTAGTCTGCTGCCTGTCCTGGTCCCTGTAATTAGTCTGCTGCCTGTCCTGGCCTCTGTAATTAGTCTGCTGCCTGTCCTGGTCCCTGTAATTAGTCTGCTTCCTGTCCTGGTCCCTGTAATTAGTCTGCTGCCTGTCCTGGTCTCTGTAATTAGTCTGCTGCCTGTCCTGGTCCCTGTAATTAGTCTGCTGCCTGTCCTGGTCCCTGTAATTAGTCTGCTGCCTGTCCTGGCCTCTGTAATTAGTCTGCTGCCTGTCCTGGCCTCTGTAATTAGTCTGCTGCCTGTCCTGGTCCCTGTAATTAGTCTGCTGCCTGTCCTGGTCCCTGTAATTAGTCTGCTGCCTGTCCTGGTCTCTGTAATTAGTCTGCTGCCTGTCCTGGTCCCTGTAATTAGTCTGCTGCCTGTCCTGGTCTCTGTAATTAGTCTGCTGCCTGTCCTGGTCCCTGTAATTAGTCTGCTGCCTGTCCTGGTCCCTGTAATTAGTCTGCTGCCTGTCCTGGCCTCTGTAATTAGTCTGCTGCCTGTCCTGGCCTCTGTAATTAGTCTGCTGCCTGTCCTGGCCTCTGTAATTAGTATGCTGCCTGTCCTGGTCCCTGTAATTAGTCTGCTGCCTGTCCTGGTCTCTGTAATTAGTCTGCTGCCTGTCCTGGCCTCTGTAATTAGTCTGCTGCCTGTCCTGGTCCCTGTAATTAGTCTGCTGCCTGTCCTGGTCTCTGTAATTAGTCTGCTGCCTGTCCTGGCCTCTGTAATTAGTCTGCTGCCTGTCCTGGTCCCTGTAATTAGTCTGCTGCCTGTCCTGGTCCCTGTAATTAGTCTGCTGCCTGTCCTGGTCCCTGTAATTAGTCTGCTGCCTGTAATTAGTCTGCTGCCTGTCCTGGTCCCTGTAATTAGTCTGCTGCCTGTCCTGGTCCCTGTAATTAGTCTGCTGCCTGTCCTGGTCCCTGTAATTAGTCTGCTGCCTGTAATTAGTCTGCTGCCTGTCCTGGTCCCTGTAATTAGTCTGCTGCCTGTCCTGGTCCCTGTAATTAGTCTGCTGCCTGTCCTGGTCTCTGTAATTAGTCTGCTGCCTGTCCTGGTCCCTGTAATTAGTCTGCTGCCTGTCCTGGCCTCTGTAATTAGTCTGCTGCCTGTCCTGGTCCCTGTAATTAGTCTGCTTCCTGTCCTGGTCCCTGTAATTAGTCTGCTGCCTGTCCTGGTCTCTGTAATTAGTCTGCTGCCTGTCCTGGTCCCTGTAATTAGTATGCTGCCTGTCCTGGCCTCTGTAATTAGTCTGCTGCCTGTCCTGGCCTCTGTAATTAGTCTGCTGCCTGTCCTGGTCCCTGTAATTAGTCTGCTGCTTGTCCTGGTCCCTGTAATTAGTCTGCTGCCTGTCCTGGTCCCTGTAATTAGTCTGCTGCCTGTCCTGGTCTCTGTAATTAGTCTGCTGCCTGTCCTGGTCCCTGTAATTAGTCTGCTGCCTGTCCTGGCCTCTGTAATTAGTCTGCTGCCTGTCCTGGTCCCTGTAATTAGTCTGCTTCCTGTCCTGGTCCCTGTAATTAGTCTGCTGCCTGTCCTGGTCTCTGTAATTAGTCTGCTGCCTGTCCTGGTCCCTGTAATTAGTCTGCTGCCTGTCCTGGTCCCTGTAATTAGTATGCTGCCTGTCCTGGCCTCTGTAATTAGTCTGCTGCCTGTCCTGGCCTCTGTAATTAGTCTGCTGCCTGTCCTGGTCCCTGTAATTAGTCTGCTGCTTGTCCTGGTCCCTGTAATTAGTCTGCTGCCTGTCCTGGTCTCTGTAATTAGTCTGCTGCCTGTCCTGGTCCCTGTAATTAGTCTGCTGCCTGTCCTGGTCCCTGTAATTAGTCTGCTGCCTGTCCTGGCCTCTGTAATTAGTCTGCTGCCTGTCCTGGCCTCTGTAATTAGTCTGCTGCCTGTCCTGGCCTCTGTAATTAGTATGCTGCCTGTCCTGGTCCCTGTAATTAGTCTGCTGCCTGTCCTGGTCTCTGTAATTAGTCTGCTGCCTGTCCTGGCCTCTGTAATTAGTCTGCTGCCTGTCCTGGTCCCTGTAATTAGTCTGCTGCCTGTCCTGGTCTCTGTAATTAGTCTGCTGCCTGTCCTGGCCTCTGTAATTAGTCTGCTGCCTGTCCTGGTCCCTGTAATTAGTCTGCTGCCTGTCCTGGTCCCTGTAATTAGTCTGCTGCCTGTCCTGGTCCCTGTAATTAGTCTGCTGCCTGTAATTAGTCTGCTGCCTGTCCTGGTCCCTGTAATTAGTCTGCTGCCTGTCCTGGTCTCTGTAATTAGTCTGCTGCCTGTCCTGGTCCCTGTAATTAGTCTGCTGCCTGTCCTGGTCCCTGTAATTAGTCTGCTGCCTGTCCTGGCCTCTGTAATTAGTCTGCTGCCTGTCCTGGCCTCTGTAATTAGTCTGCTGCCTGTCCTGGCCTCTGTAATTAGTATGCTGCCTGTCCTGGTCCCTGTAATTAGTCTGCTGCCTGTCCTGGTCTCTGTAATTAGTCTGCTGCCTGTCCTGGCCTCTGTAATTAGTCTGCTGCCTGTCCTGGTCCCTGTAATTAGTCTGCTGCCTGTCCTGGTCTCTGTAATTAGTCTGCTGCCTGTCCTGGCCTCTGTAATTAGTCTGCTGCCTGTCCTGGTCCCTGTAATTAGTCTGCTGCCTGTCCTGGTCCCTGTAATTAGTCTGCTGCCTGTCCTGGTCCCTGTAATTAGTCTGCTGCCTGTAATTAGTCTGCTGCCTGTCCTGGTCCCTGTAATTAGTCTGCTGCCTGTCCTGGTCCCTGTAATTAGTCTGCTGCCTGTCCTGGTCCCTGTAATTAGTCTGCTGCCTGTAATTAGTCTGCTGCCTGTCCTGGTCCCTGTAATTAGTCTGCTGCCTGTCCTGGTCCCTGTAATTAGTCTGCTGCCTGTCCTGGTCTCTGTAATTAGTCTGCTGCCTGTCCTGGTCCCTGTAATTAGTCTGCTGCCTGTCCTGGCCTCTGTAATTAGTCTGCTGCCTGTCCTGGTCCCTGTAATTAGTATGCTGCCTGTCCTGGCCTCTGTAATTAGTCTGCTGCCTGTCCTGGCCTCTGTAATTAGTCTGCTGCCTGTCCTGGTCCCTGTAATTAGTCTGCTGCTTGTCCTGGTCCCTGTAATTAGTCTGCTGCCTGTCCTGGTCTCTGTAATTAGTCTGCTGCCTGTCCTGGTCCCTGTAATTAGTCTGCTGCCTGTCCTGGTCCCTGTAATTAGTCTGCTGCCTGTCCTGGCCTCTGTAATTAGTCTGCTGCCTGTCCTGGCCTCTGTAATTAGTCTGCTGCCTGTCCTGGCCTCTGTAATTAGTATGCTGCCTGTCCTGGTCCCTGTAATTAGTCTGCTGCCTGTCCTGGTCTCTGTAATTAGTCTGCTGCCTGTCCTGGCCTCTGTAATTAGTCTGCTGCCTGTCCTGGTCCCTGTAATTAGTCTGCTGCCTGTCCTGGTCTCTGTAATTAGTCTGCTGCCTGTCCTGGCCTCTGTAATTAGTCTGCTGCCTGTCCTGGTCCCTGTAATTAGTCTGCTGCCTGTCCTGGTCCCTGTAATTAGTCTGCTGCCTGTCCTGGTCCCTGTAATTAGTCTGCTGCCTGTAATTAGTCTGCTGCCTGTCCTGGTCCCTGTAATTAGTCTGCTGCCTGTCCTGGTCTCTGTAATTAGTCTGCTGCCTGTCCTGGTCCCTGTAATTAGTCTGCTGCCTGTCCTGGCCTCTGTAATTAGTCTGCTGCCTGTCCTGGTCCCTGTAATTAGTCTGCTTCCTGTCCTGGTCCCTGTAATTAGTCTGCTGCCTGTCCTGGTCTCTGTAATTAGTCTGCTGCCTGTCCTGGTCCCTGTAATTAGTCTGCTGCCTGTCCTGGTCCCTGTAATTAGTATGCTGCCTGTCCTGGCCTCTGTAATTAGTCTGCTGCCTGTCCTGGCCTCTGTAATTAGTCTGCTGCCTGTCCTGGTCCCTGTAATTAGTCTGCTGCTTGTCCTGGTCCCTGTAATTAGTCTGCTGCCTGTCCTGGTCTCTGTAATTAGTCTGCTGCCTGTCCTGGTCCCTGTAATTAGTCTGCTGCCTGTCCTGGTCCCTGTAATTAGTCTGCTGCCTGTCCTGGCCTCTGTAATTAGTCTGCTGCCTGTCCTGGCCTCTGTAATTAGTCTGCTGCCTGTCCTGGCCTCTGTAATTAGTATGCTGCCTGTCCTGGTCCCTGTAATTAGTCTGCTGCCTGTCCTGGTCTCTGTAATTAGTCTGCTGCCTGTCCTGGCCTCTGTAATTAGTCTGCTGCCTGTCCTGGTCCCTGTAATTAGTCTGCTGCCTGTCCTGGTCTCTGTAATTAGTCTGCTGCCTGTCCTGGCCTCTGTAATTAGTCTGCTGCCTGTCCTGGTCCCTGTAATTAGTCTGCTGCCTGTCCTGGTCCCTGTAATTAGTCTGCTGCCTGTCCTGGTCCCTGTAATTAGTCTGCTGCCTGTAATTAGTCTGCTGCCTGTCCTGGTCCCTGTAATTAGTCTGCTGCCTGTCCTGGTCTCTGTAATTAGTCTGCTGCCTGTCCTGGTCCCTGTAATTAGTCTGCTGCCTGTCCTGGTCCCTGTAATTAGTCTGCTGCCTGTCCTGGCCTCTGTAATTAGTCTGCTGCCTGTCCTGGCCTCTGTAATTAGTCTGCTGCCTGTCCTGGCCTCTGTAATTAGTATGCTGCCTGTCCTGGTCCCTGTAATTAGTCTGCTGCCTGTCCTGGTCTCTGTAATTAGTCTGCTGCCTGTCCTGGCCTCTGTAATTAGTCTGCTGCCTGTCCTGGTCCCTGTAATTAGTCTGCTGCCTGTCCTGGTCTCTGTAATTAGTCTGCTGCCTGTCCTGGCCTCTGTAATTAGTCTGCTGCCTGTCCTGGTCCCTGTAATTAGTCTGCTGCCTGTCCTGGTCCCTGTAATTAGTCTGCTGCCTGTCCTGGTCCCTGTAATTAGTCTGCTGCCTGTAATTAGTCTGCTGCCTGTCCTGGTCCCTGTAATTAGTCTGCTGCCTGTCCTGGTCCCTGTAATTAGTCTGCTGCCTGTCCTGGTCCCTGTAATTAGTCTGCTGCCTGTAATTAGTCTGCTGCCTGTCCTGGTCCCTGTAATTAGTCTGCTGCCTGTCCTGGTCCCTGTAATTAGTCTGCTGCCTGTAATTAGTCTGCTGCCTGTCCTGGTCCCTGTAATTAGTCTGCTGCCTGTCCTGGTCCCTGTAATTAGTCTGCTGCCTGTCCTGGTCTCTGTAATTAGTCTGCTGCCTGTCCTGGTCCCTGTAATTAGTCTGCTGCCTGTCCTGGCCTCTGTAATTAGTCTGCTGCCTGTCCTGGTCCCTGTAATTAGTCTGCTGCCTGTCCTGGTCTCTGTAATTAGTCTGCTGCCTGTCCTGGTCCCTGTAATTAGTCTGCTGCCTGTCCTGGTCCCTGTAATTAGTCTGCTGCCTGTCCTGGCCTCTGTAATTAGTCTGCTGCCTGTCCTGGTCTCTGTAATTAGTCTGCTGCCTGTCCTGGCCTCTGTAATTAGTCTGCTGCCTGTCCTGGCCTCTGTAATTAGTCTGCTGCCTGTCCTGGCCTCTGTAATTAGTATGCTGCCTGTCCTGGTCCCTGTAATTAGTCTGCTGCCTGTCCTGGTCTCTGTAATTAGTCTGCTGCCTGTCCTGGCCTCTGTAATTAGTCTGCTGCCTGTCCTGGTCCCTGTAATTAGTCTGCTGCCTGTCCTGGTCTCTGTAATTAGTCTGCTGCCTGTCCTGGCCTCTGTAATTAGTCTGCTGCCTGTCCTGGTCCCTGTAATTAGTCTGCTGCCTGTCCTGGTCCCTGTAATTAGTCTGCTGCCTGTCCTGGTCCCTGTAATTAGTCTGCTGCCTGTAATTAGTCTGCTGCCTGTCCTGGTCCCTGTAATTAGTCTGCTGCCTGTCCTGGTCCCTGTAATTAGTCTGCTGCCTGTCCTGGTCCCTGTAATTAGTCTGCTGCCTGTAATTAGTCTGCTGCCTGTCCTGGTCCCTGTAATTAGTCTGCTGCCTGTCCTGGTCCCTGTAATTAGTCTGCTGCCTGTAATTAGTCTGCTGCCTGTCCTGGTCCCTGTAATTAGTCTGCTGCCTGTCCTGGTCCCTGTAATTAGTCTGCTGCCTGTCCTGGTCTCTGTAATTAGTCTGCTGCCTGTCCTGGTCCCTGTAATTAGTCTGCTGCCTGTCCTGGCCTCTGTAATTAGTCTGCTGCCTGTCCTGGTCCCTGTAATTAGTCTGCTTCCTGTCCTGGTCCCTGTAATTAGTCTGCTGCCTGTCCTGGTCTCTGTAATTAGTCTGCTGCCTGTCCTGGTCCCTGTAATTAGTCTGCTGCCTGTCCTGGTCCCTGTAATTAGTCTGCTGCCTGTCCTGGCCTCTGTAATTAGTCTGCTGCCTGTCCTGGCCTCTGTAATTAGTCTGCTGCCTGTCCTGGTCCCTGTAATTAGTCTGCTGCCTGTCCTGGTCCCTGTAATTAGTCTGCTGCCTGTCCTGGTCTCTGTAATTAGTCTGCTGCCTGTCCTGGTCCCTGTAATTAGTCTGCTGCCTGTCCTGGTCTCTGTAATTAGTCTGCTGCCTGTCCTGGTCCCTGTAATTAGTCTGCTGCCTGTCCTGGTCCCTGTAATTAGTCTGCTGCCTGTCCTGGTCCCTGTAATTAGTCTGCTGCCTGTCCTGGTCCCTGTAATTAGTCTGCTGCCTGTCCTGGTCCCTGTAATTAGTCTGCTGCCTGTAATTAGTCTGCTGCCTGTCCTGGTCCCTGTAATTAGTCTGCTGCCTGTCCTGGTCCCTGTAATTAGTCTGCTGCCTGTAATTAGTCTGCTGCCTGTCCTGGTCCCTGTAATTAGTCTGCTGCCTGTCCTGGTCCCTGTAATTAGTCTGCTGCCTGTCCTGGTCTCTGTAATTAGTCTGCTGCCTGTCCTGGTCCCTGTAATTAGTCTGCTGCCTGTCCTGGCCTCTGTAATTAGTCTGCTGCCTGTCCTGGTCCCTGTAATTAGTCTGCTGCCTGTCCTGGTCTCTGTAATTAGTCTGCTGCCTGTCCTGGTCCCTGTAATTAGTCTGCTGCCTGTCCTGGTCCCTGTAATTAGTCTGCTGCCTGTCCTGGCTTCTGTAATTAGTCTGCTGCCTGTCCTGGTCTCTGTAATTAGTCTGCTGCCTGTCCTGGCCTCTGTAATTAGTCTGCTGCCTGTCCTGGTCCCTGTAATTAGTCTGCTGCCTGTCCTGGTCTCTGTAATTAGTCTGCTGCCTGTCCTGGCCTCTGTAATTAGTCTGCTGCCTGTCCTGGTCCCTGTAATTAGTCTGCTGCCTGTCCTGGTCCCTGTAATTAGTCTGCTGCCTGTCCTGGTCCCGGTAATTAGTCTGCTGCCTGTAATTAGTCTGCTGCCTGTCCTGGTCCCTGTAATTAGTCTGCTGCCTGTCCTGGTCTCTGTAATTAGTCTGCTGCCTGTCCTGGTCCCTGTAATTAGTCTGCTGCCTGTCCTGGTCCCTGTAATTAGTCTGCTGCCTGTCCTGGCCTCTGTAATTAGTCTGCTGCCTGTCCTGGCCTCTGTAATTAGTCTGCTGCCTGTCCTGGCCTCTGTAATTAGTATGCTGCCTGTCCTGGTCCCTGTAATTAGTCTGCTGCCTGTCCTGGTCTCTGTAATTAGTCTGCTGCCTGTCCTGGTCCCTGTAATTAGTCTGCTGCCTGTCCTGGTCTCTGTAATTAGTCTGCTGCCTGTCCTGGTCCCTGTAATTAGTCTGCTGCCTGTCCTGGTCCCTGTAATTAGTCTGCTGCCTGTCCTGGCCTCTGTAATTAGTCTGCTGCCTGTCCTGGCCTCTGTAATTAGTCTGCTGCCTGTCCTGGCCTCTGTAATTAGTATGCTGCCTGTCCTGGTCCCTGTAATTAGTCTGCTGCCTGTCCTGGTCTCTGTAATTAGTCTGCTGCCTGTCCTGGCCTCTGTAATTAGTCTGCTGCCTGTCCTGGTCCCTGTAATTAGTCTGCTGCCTGTCCTGGTCCCTGTAATTAGTCTGCTGCCTGTCCTGGCCTCTGTAATTAGTCTGCTGCCTGTCCTGGCCTCTGTAATTAGTCTGCTGCCTGTCCTGGTCCCTGTAATTAGTCTGCTGCCTGTCCTGGTCCCTGTAATTAGTCTGCTGCCTGTCCTGGTCTCTGTAATTAGTCTGCTGCCTGTCCTGGTCCCTGTAATTAGTCTGCTGCCTGTCCTGGTCCCTGTAATTAGTCTGCTGCCTGTAATTAGTCTGCTGCCTGTCCTGGTCCCTGTAATTAGTCTGCTGCCTGTCCTGGTCCCTGTAATTAGTCTGCTGCCTGTAATTAGTCTGCTGCCTGTCCTGGTCCCTGTAATTAGTCTGCTGCCTGTCCTGGTCCCTGTAATTAGTCTGCTGCCTGTCCTGGTCTCTGTAATTAGTCTGCTGCCTGTCCTGGTCCCTGTAATTAGTCTGCTGCCTGTCCTGGCCTCTGTAATTAGTCTGCTGCCTGTCCTGGTCCCTGTAATTAGTCTGCTTCCTGTCCTGGTCCCTGTAATTAGTCTGCTGCCTGTCCTGGTCTCTGTAATTAGTCTGCTGCCTGTCCTGGTCCCTGTAATTAGTCTGCTGCCTGTCCTGGTCCCTGTAATTAGTCTGCTGCCTGTCCTGGCCTCTGTAATTAGTCTGCTGCCTGTCCTGGCCTCTGTAATTAGTCTGCTGCCTGTCCTGGTCCCTGTAATTAGTCTGCTGCCTGTCCTGGTCCCTGTAATTAGTCTGCTGCCTGTCCTGGTCTCTGTAATTAGTCTGCTGCCTGTCCTGGTCCCTGTAATTAGTCTGCTGCCTGTCCTGGTCTCTGTAATTAGTCTGCTGCCTGTCCTGGTCCCTGTAATTAGTCTGCTGCCTGTCCTGGTCCCTGTAATTAGTCTGCTGCCTGTCCTGGCCTCTGTAATTAGTCTGCTGCCTGTCCTGGCCTCTGTAATTAGTCTGCTGCCTGTCCTGGCCTCTGTAATTAGTATGCTGCCTGTCCTGGTCCCTGTAATTAGTCTGCTGCCTGTCCTGGTCTCTGTAATTAGTCTGCTGCCTGTCCTGGCCTCTGTAATTAGTCTGCTGCCTGTCCTGGTCCCTGTAATTAGTCTGCTGCCTGTCCTGGTCTCTGTAATTAGTCTGCTGCCTGTCCTGGCCTCTGTAATTAGTCTGCTGCCTGTCCTGGTCCCTGTAATTAGTCTGCTGCCTGTCCTGGTCCCTGTAATTAGTCTGCTGCCTGTCCTGGTCCCTGTAATTAGTCTGCTGCCTGTAATTAGTCTGCTGCCTGTCCTGGTCCCTGTAATTAGTCTGCTGCCTGTCCTGGTCCCTGTAATTAGTCTGCTGCCTGTCCTGGTCCCTGTAATTAGTCTGCTGCCTGTAATTAGTCTGCTGCCTGTCCTGGTCCCTGTAATTAGTCTGCTGCCTGTCCTGGTCCCTGTAATTAGTCTGCTGCCTGTCCTGGTCTCTGTAATTAGTCTGCTGCCTGTCCTGGTCCCTGTAATTAGTCTTCTGCCTGTCCTGGCCTCTGTAATTAGTCTGCTGCCTGTCCTGGTCCCTGTAATTAGTCTGCTTCCTGTCCTGGTCCCTGTAATTAGTCTGCTGCCTGTCCTGGTCTCTGTAATTAGTCTGCTGCCTGTCCTGGTCCCTGTAATTAGTCTGCTGCCTGTCCTGGTCCCTGTAATTAGTCTGCTGCCTGTCCTGGCCTCTGTAATTAGTCTGCTGCCTGTCCTGGCCTCTGTAATTAGTCTGCTGCCTGTCCTGGTCCCTGTAATTAGTCTGCTGCTTGTCCTGGTCCCTGTAATTAGTCTGCTGCCTGTCCTGGTCTCTGTAATTAGTCTGCTGCCTGTCCTGGTCCCTGTAATTAGTCTGCTGCCTGTCCTGGTCCCTGTAATTAGTCTGCTGCCTGTCCTGGCCTCTGTAATTAGTCTGCTGCCTGTCCTGGCCTCTGTAATTAGTCTGCTGCCTGTCCTGGCCTCTGTAATTAGTATGCTGCCTGTCCTGGTCCCTGTAATTAGTCTGCTGCCTGTCCTGGTCTCTGTAATTAGTCTGCTGCCTGTCCTGGCCTCTGTAATTAGTCTGCTGCCTGTCCTGGTCCCTGTAATTAGTCTGCTGCCTGTCCTGGTCTCTGTAATTAGTCTGCTGCCTGTCCTGGCCTCTGTAATTAGTCTGCTGCCTGTCCTGGTCCCTGTAATTAGTCTGCTGCCTGTCCTGGTCCCTGTAATTAGTCTGCTGCCTGTCCTGGTCCCTGTAATTAGTCTGCTGCCTGTCCTGGTCCCTGTAATTAGTCTGCTGCCTGTAATTAGTCTGCTGCCTGTCCTGGTCCCTGTAATTAGTCTGCTGCCTGTCCTGGCCTCTGTAATTAGTCTGCTGCCTGTCCTGGTCCCTGTAATTAGTCTGCTTCCTGTCCTGGTCCCTGTAATTAGTCTGCTGCCTGTCCTGGTCTCTGTAATTAGTCTGCTGCCTGTCCTGGTCCCTGTAATTAGTCTGCTGCCTGTCCTGGTCCCTGTAATTAGTCTGCTGCCTGTCCTGGCCTCTGTAATTAGTCTGCTGCCTGTCCTGGCCTCTGTAATTAGTCTGCTGCCTGTCCTGGTCCCTGTAATTAGTCTGCTGCCTGTCCTGGTCCCTGTAATTAGTCTGCTGCCTGTCCTGGTCTCTGTAATTAGTCTGCTGCCTGTCCTGGTCCCTGTAATTAGTCTGCTGCCTGTCCTGGTCTCTGTAATTAGTCTGCTGCCTGTCCTGGTCCCTGTAATTAGTCTGCTGCCTGTCCTGGTCCCTGTAATTAGTCTGCTGCCTGTCCTGGCCTCTGTAATTAGTCTGCTGCCTGTCCTGGCCTCTGTAATTAGTCTGCTGCCTGTCCTGGCCTCTGTAATTAGTATGCTGCCTGTCCTGGTCCCTGTAATTAGTCTGCTGCCTGTCCTGGTCTCTGTAATTAGTCTGCTGCCTGTCCTGGCCTCTGTAATTAGTCTGCTGCCTGTCCTGGTCCCTGTAATTAGTCTGCTGCCTGTCCTGGTCCCTGTAATTAGTCTGCTGCCTGTCCTGGCCTCTGTAATTAGTCTGCTGCCTGTCCTGGCCTCTGTAATTAGTCTGCTGCCTGTCCTGGTCCCTGTAATTAGTCTGCTGCCTGTCCTGGTCCCTGTAATTAGTCTGCTGCCTGTCCTGGTCTCTGTAATTAGTCTGCTGCCTGTCCTGGTCCCTGTAATTAGTCTGCTGCCTGTCCTGGTCCCTGTAATTAGTCTGCTGCCTGTCCTGGCCTCTGTAATTAGTCTGCTGCCTGTCCTGGCCTCTGTAATTAGTCTGCTGCCTGTCCTGGCCTCTGTAATTAGTATGCTGCCTGTCCTGGTCCCTGTAATTAGTCTGCTGCCTGTCCTGGTCTCTGTAATTAGTCTGCTGCCTGTCCTGGCCTCTGTAATTAGTCTGCTGCCTGTCCTGGTCCCTGTAATTAGTCTGCTGCCTGTCCTGGTCTCTGTAATTAGTCTGCTGCCTGTCCTGGCCTCTGTAATTAGTCTGCTGCCTGTCCTGGTCCCTGTAATTAGTCTGCTGCCTGTCCTGGTCTCTGTAATTAGTCTGCTGCCTGTCCTGGTCCCTGTAATTAGTCTGCTGCCTGTCCTGGTCCCTGTATTTAGTCTGCTGCCTGTCCTGGCCTCTGTAATTAGTCTGCTGCCTGTCCTGGTCCCTGTAATTAGTCTGCTGCCTGTCCTGGCCTCTGTAATTAGTCTGCTGCCTGTCCTGGCCACTGTAATTAGTCTGCTGCCTGTCCTGGTCCCTGTAATTAGTCTGCTGCCTGTCCTGGCCTCTGTAATTAGTCTGCTGCCTGTCCTGGCCTCTGTAATTAGTCTGCTGCCTGTCCTGGTCCCTGTAATTAGTCTGCTGCCTGTCCTGGTCCCTGTAATTAGTCTGCTGCCTGTCCTGGCCTCTGTAATTAGTCTGCTGTCTGTCCTGGCCTCTGTAATTAGTCTGCTGCCTGTCCTGGTCCCTGTAATTAGTCTGCTGCCTGTCCTGGTCCCTGTAATTAGTCTGCTGCCTGTCCTGGCCTCTGTAATTAGTCTGCGGAGTTCAGCTCTTCTCTTTTCTTCTTCTCTGTTGAATAATAGAACCGGTGTGATGATAAAAACTTTTACAGAGGTGGGAGGTAACGAGAGAGAGAGAGAGAGAGAGAGACAGAGAGACACAGAGAGAGAGAGAGAAGAGAGAGAGACAGAGAGAGAGACAGAGAGACACAGAGAGAGAGAGAAGAGAGAGAGAGAGAGAGAGAGAGAGAGAGAGAGAGAGAGAGAGAGAGAGACAGGGGTAGTCACTGGCAGAGCATGACGCAATATGTGTGTGTGGGTGTGGGTGAGAGAGAGAGAGAGAGAGATAGTGTGAGCATGTGTGTTTGTGTGTGAGACAGAAAGAGAGAAAGACAGAGAGAGAGATAGAGAAAAGAGGGAGAGACAGAAGCAAGAGAGAGACAAGGTAATTTATGGTCCTGTCTCGTCACTGCTCTGTCCCCCACTCCGCTCAATATCAATGAAACATTTAACACTAGCAGTAGACTCCCCCTTGACACTCGCTTGCTGGGAAATAAAGTTGTTCAACTTTACAAGTCTCTCAGACTGTCTCTGTCTGGTTCAACAACCGCTTCCAGGGTCTCCTCTGATCTTCAGTTGATATGCATTCCAAATGTCACCCTGTTCCCTTTATAGTGCACTACTTTTGACCAGCACCCTATGGGTAGTAGTGCACTACTTTTGACCAGAGCCCTATGGGTAGTAGTGCACTACTTTTGACCAGAGCCCTATGGGTAGTAGTGCACTACTTTTGACCAGCACCCTATGGGTAGTAGTGCACTACTTTTGACCAGCACCCTATGGGTAGTAGTGCACTACTTTTGACCAGCACCCTATGGGTAGTAGTGCACTACTTTTGACCAGCA